>NC_080720.1:34281545-34321545 GCF_019097595.1 Hemibagrus wyckioides | reverse complement strand
CTGATGTCAGGGTGAGTCTCTCGTACGCTTCAGTGCAGTGAAATCACCTGCACCTGATTTCTGTTTCATGTCTCCCTTGTCCACTTCCCCTTTCAAGTGTGCACTTACTCAGTGTGTTGAGCAGGAGCAAGGTAAAGAGTCATTGCTATAAATCACACTGGTTTGATAATTAGGTTTTGTGTGAAACAAAAACACATTTTATCTACAGTGACTTAGTTTAGAGACTTCTAGCAGTTTACTGAGACCTTAACTAGCAAAAATGCAGATTAGTTTACTGCTAACTGTTAGGGGCTTTCGCTCATTATAGGGTAGACTTTATAAACTGGACATTTATGTCCTGAATTTATAACTCCTGTAAAGCTGCTTTTTCTGGCAATGTCTTGGGCTAATTAGTGAGTTAAAGTCTAATGAGATCTGAGGAAAAGCATCTTGAATGTTCAGGTCAGCATTCTGTCAGATTCTCCGTCTGATTGTGAAAGTTTACAGAGTGGTCAGACTAACAGGAAATTCCTGCAGTTAATATGCCGTGCTGCATATATGAATAAATCTAAACATATTAGTGTGAGTGATGATGATGATGATGATGATGACGACAACATGGTTTTTTGCCTTGGTGTTCTCTATCCTGCCTGTAGGGGGAGTTGGAGAAGCAGCTTCTTCAGGCCAATCCTATTCTGGAGGCGTTCGGTAATGCCAAGACCATTAAGAATGACAATTCGTCACGATTCGTGAGTTTCTGCCTTAACAGTGTTCACTTCCTTCAGCAGACAGGGAGTAAAACTCCATGACATCATTCAACTTCCTGTCATTCCTCTGCTTTTCCCACAGGGTAAATTCATCAGGATTAACTTTGATGTCACAGGCTACATCGTCGGGGCAAATATCGAAACCTGTATCCTTACACACACACACACACACACACACACACACACACACAATGTGTTGTCTCCAACCTTAAAACACTAAACAACCAAATAAGTAACACTACTAAATTGTTCATCTAAACTGTACAACTAACTCACACTATTAACATAAATATAATCTTTAACCTTAAAACATAACGCTAATAACTAATTTATAAATCTTCAAACTCTAAACCCATAACTAGGAACACAGTATTAGAAAACATTTCTAAAGACCAGAATTAAAAAACCCTGTTTCTTGACCACAACTCTCAGATCTGCTGGAAAAGTCTCGCTGTATCCGACAGGCGAAAACTGAGAGAGCTTTCCACATCTTCTACTACATGGTGGCAGGAGCCAAGGAAAAACTGCGTGGTACCAGCATACGTTATTACATTATTACAAAGCTCTTATCCAGACTGCTGAAGTCTTCATGATCTTACTCCAGTCAGATTGTTGGGTAATAAAAATGAGTCTAAACACCAAAAGGCCACAGTGCAGGATTCACCAACAAAGAGCCACTGGCATTAGTGGTAACGGTGGTGGTAGTGTCTGTGTGTGTGTGGTGGGGGGTATTTGGGGGTGTTTGGGGGTGGTAGGATGGAGTGTTCTGGTAGTCCAGCTCTCAGAGCAGATCAAGACCAAGGCATTTTCCAGCAATACAGTATACAGTTGCTTCATCCTGCTGTGCTTCATCTTCAGCTATTAATCTGCATTCTTAGTTCAGATTATGGATTTGTGAATATAATGTGGGTGTGTCCAGAATGAAGAGTAGGTGTGTGTGCATGTTCATCATCTTCCTGGCAGTCATGATATGATGTACAGTGATGCTGTGTAGCCTGAGCAGTCCAGACTACACAGCATCCTTCCCATCTTCCCCCAGAGGAACTCCTTCTAGAGAACTTCAATAATTACCGCTTCCTGGTAGCCGGACACGTCCAGATCCCGGGGAATCAGGACGACGAAATGTACGAAGAAACGATGGAGGCAATGAACATCATGGGCTTCACTGACGAGGAGAGGATAGGTAACAAACAGACAGGTTTCCAGAGAGGATTGAATGAGGAGTTACAGTAATCTAAAGACATAAAGAGATAAAACACTTTCTCAAAGCTGGGTGTGATGTGGGTGTGATGTGTTTACTCATCAGGAATCCTGAAGGTGGTGTCCACAGTGCTGCAGCTTGGCAACATCGAGTTTAAAAAAGAGAGGAACCAGGAGCAGGCCACCATGCCCGACAACACCGGTCAGAGCTCACACCACCTCGCTTCTGTAACTTCATGAGAGTTTTAAAATGAATACAGAAGCTGAAAATGAGAATCAAATGACAAGAAATTCAAAAAGAGTGAAAATAATGTCTGTCCCACAGCTGCACAGAAGGTCTGTCACCTGTCCGGCATCAATGTGACCGATTTCACTCGTGCCATCCTGACTCCACGCATTAAAGTGGGCCGAGAGGTGGTGCAGAAAGCCCAGACCAAAGAGCAGGTAACACCACCACCCCGGGTCGTTCTGGTCTGAAGATTACAGAACAAATACAATTAAACACATCCTGTGTGTGTTTGTGTGTGTGTCTGTGTGTAGGCTGATTTTGCAGTAGAGGCTTTAGCAAAGGCAACGTATGAGCGTCTGTTCCGGTGGATTCTTGCTCGTGTTAACAAAGCTCTGGATAAAACCAAACGTCAAGGAGCATCTTTCCTCGGCATCCTGGACATCGCCGGCTTCGAGATCTTTGAGGTGTGAAGGATTTTAGCCGAATGACAGTCACTTTTACTGACGATGTGCTAATTTCACTGAAATTCACATGATGATCACAGTTTATAGTATCAAACTGGACTAAATTATCTGTCATGGAGAACTGCATCATGAAATTATCTCCTGTCCAGAAAAATAGAGGAGCATGTGTCCAAAATAAAGACCAGAAGGCTGTACTTGTTTTACTGAACAAGACTCTAGCACATCCTCAGAAGCCTATTTCCTAATGTTTTGATATATATATATATATATGCATTTTAACCACACTGTGGTGAGATTAACACTAACACTGATGATAATTGCTCTCCAGGACAACTCATTTGAGCAGCTGTGTATTAATTACACTAACGAGAAGCTGCAGCAGCTCTTCAACCACACCATGTTCATCCTGGAGCAGGAGGAGTATCAGCGCGAGGGCATCGAGTGGAACTTCATTGACTTCGGTCTCGACCTGCAGCCCTGCATTGAGCTCATCGAGAGGCCGGTCAGTGTGTATTGATGTCTTCATGGGGGCGGGACTGTGTGCACACCAAAGACATTATATGGACGATGCCTATAAGCTCATGAAGAGCAGGGTTTAAGACGAAAAAGGAAGCGGTTCATCTAGAGTGTGCTGGAGTGGAGCGTAAAGTCCTGTAAAGCTGCTTTGTGACAATGTCTATTCTTAAAAAAAACACCCTGATTTGAATCAATTGGACATACAGCATTAGCCAGCATTAGATATTATTGCTTGTAATATCACCAGTTTCTTAGCAAGAGCAGCAGCTATTGACAGAAAATCAGTGAAAGTACATCAGAACAGTTTGAGATTGGTGCTGCACTCCCATACTGGTGAAAAACAACTAATTAGCTAACTAAACATTTCAGGACTAATGAGCAGAAGTTAGTGAGGCTGCTGGAGGAGTTATAGAGCATCATTTAGCTCCGTGATCTCTAAGCAGCATCACAACAAGAAGCTTATACTCATCTCATTTGGTAATCCATAGTGTTTCAGTGTTTCATTGTGTGTGTGTGTGTGTGTGTGTGTGTGTGTGTGTGTGTGTGTGAACAGACAAACCCCCCGGGTATCTTGGCCCTGCTGGATGAGGAGTGTTGGTTCCCTAAAGCCACAGACGTGTCGTTTGTAGAGAAGCTCACAAACCAACATGCTAATCATCTGAAATTTGCCAAACCCAAACAGCTAAAGGACAAAACCGAGTTCTCTGTGCTGCACTATGCTGGCCGGGTAGGTGACCAGGCTGGAACCAGCTCAGGATACACATCTTATGGCTCTTTTCTTTATGTGCATATTAGAAGCCCACAATACACTGTGTATAGTTTTACATCTACTGTGTGTTTGTGTGTGTGTGTTTGTGTGTGTGTTTGTGTGTGTGTGTGTGTGTGTGTGTCTGTGTGTGTGACATAGGTGGACTATAATGCTGTAGCATGGCTGACGAAGAACATGGACCCACTGAACGATAACGTTACTTCACTGCTCCAGAACTCATCCAGTACATTTGTGCAGGATCTGTGGAAGGACGGTGAGTGAAGCTGTACTTTTACATCTCCATAGTGTGACCATAAAAGGACAACAAGTACAGACAAAATTCTTTAGTTTGGTGCAGTTAGCAGTTTCGCTGTGACTTTAAATGTAACTATTAGCAGTGGCTAATTACACCAGCTCCCAAAATGCAGGTTATTAATTTTGCAGCACAAGGTTTATACATGGAGAGAACTGATTTTATTTGCTTTCCTATCTGGATTACTCCCCAGCTCGGTAACAGGGTGGCCAGGGGGAACAAAAACTCTTTAAATGTCTTAAATAAAGTTTTTCTAATTAAAGGCTTTAAAATGTATTAAGTTGTCATAAATTCAGATTCCATATGTCTTAAATATTTTTGGACACATTACCGCAAAAATTTAAATCAAGTTACGATCGATGGGCAGATCGAATCCGTTTTTTTTTCGGCACTAGTTAATGCATCATCAGAAAGAATTAAGGTATCAGAGTACAGGTCAAACCACAGCTAGCTGACCAGCTGCGTGGGTAGTTTAAATTGGATAAATGCAAGTTTAATGTAAATGGTTTGAGAATGATGAGTTCTTTTGGTGGTTTAAGCCAGTGCCTGGAAATGACTACAAGGCAAACTGTGTCCTTTGTCTTAAACTCTGTACACTGGGCATCAGGGCATGGAGTCACATACAGGCAGCACAGGAGAACCAACAGACTACAGTGGAATGTTTCTCTTCCACTCTTCCTACTACTACTAGCAAAGATTGTTGTGAATCCACTCAATCATCTGAACTCAACTCTTGGCTCTATGTCAACACTCAGAGCTGAGGTTATTGGGGTGCTGAGGACATTAACTAACCACCACTCATTGGGGTAAAATGATGGGATTGAGGGGGTCTTTAAAGAGGGAAGTGGGATGTGGTAGCTCACTGGTTGAGGTGTTGGACTTCTGATCAGAAGGTTGTGAGTTCCACATGCTACGGCAGCACATATACTAAAATTGGAACGATACAGAGAAGATTAGCATGGCCCCTGCGCAAGGATGACACACAAAATTGTGAGTTCCAACCCCCAGGAGAACCAATCTGCCACTGCTGGGCCCTTGGGTAAGGCCCTTAATATATATATATATATATATATATATATATATTAGGGCTGGGCAACGATTAAAATTTTTAATCGCGATTAATCGCATGATTGTCATGAGTTAACTCCCGCCCCTCCCGTCACCCGTGGTTTGTCTGTATGTGTATTCAGAGCCGCTGAGCAACAGACTTTTAAAATAATTTACAAAATAATAAAAACTGCGTTAATGCGCGATAAAATAATTCTTGGTGTTAATTATTTAATTAATGAGTTAACATGATAATAACGAAGAACTGGGCTGCTGGAGAATTCTGCTTCCCTTTCACAATCACAACCGTGATTAAATGAATGGGGCATTCCGATTGGCCGGACTCATTCCTCCAGCTGTACTGTATTGAGATTTTCAGCATCCCCGCACCGCGCTTTCCTAAACAAGCTACATGTTCTTATTAACATTTTACTTCATTTTCAATTAATGTTTATATTTTGTAATGAATTATTATATTTTTTATTAATAAATTACCTTATTTCAACATAAAAACAATTTTAAGTTTTTTTTTTTTTTATGGAAAATCCGCAAAAAAATATGTTCCAAATAAAAGTCTGTGATATCCCGGGACCACGATATATGAACCGCGTTATAGAGGGGGATTACTGTATATATATTTACCAATCTCTATTTTTATTTATATTTGTGTTGGGCTCAAATTGAAATTTTCTGTCTTACTATATGGACACAGACCACAGTATAAAGGTCAACACATTTCAACAGACTTGCAGTCAGTCAGTGAGCAGTTGAACAGCAGGCATCAGTAACTGTATCAACCCACATAACCACTGTTTTATCATCTCTTCTCTCCTTCTATCTCTTCCATCTCTAGTGGACCGTGTGGTAGGATTGGAGACAATTGCAAAGATGTCGGACAGCTCCATGCCGAGTTCCTCTAAGACAAAGAAAGGAATGTTCCGTACCGTTGGTCAGCTCTACAAAGAGTCTCTGGCTAAACTGATGACCACACTCCACAACACACAGCCCAACTTCGTCCGCTGCATCATCCCTAACCACGAGAAAAGGGTGTGTTTTCTCCCACTGCATGCAACACCCCCAGAATGACCATCTCACACTCTTTCAACTAACACACTCTTCTAACTAACTATCATTTGGGGGCGGGGTCATGATTGGATCATGATGGAATCTGTAAGGAATCAGGAATCATTATTTCTGACTTGAAAGCATCAGTTTAGTATGATTTCAGGATTAATATGGGACTGATTTGGAATCAGGGCCAAATGGATATGGGTTCAGTATGGAATCAGTATCAGAACAGTGCAGATTCAGTGCATAATCAGTATGTGCAGCATGCAGTGAACTGCTTTTTACCTCTCTACAGAAAAACAGGATTTACATAGATACAAATACGTTTAAAAATGTGTAGAAAAATGTTAAAAATTTAATATGAAGGTTATAAAAGTTAGATGGCAGAAAAGTGTGTGCAGATATCTGCAATTAATCCGTCTGAGATATGTTATTATACTGTTAGTTCTATTGTGCTGATCTGTTGGTGTGTGTGTGTGTGTGTGATGCCCAGGCGGGTAAGCTTGATGCTCACCTGGTTCTGGAGCAGCTCAGGTGTAACGGTGTGTTGGAGGGAATCAGGATCTGCAGACAGGGCTTCCCCAACCGCATCGTCTTCCAGGAGTTCAGACAGAGGTACACACACACACACGCACATGTAACTTTATTAATATTAATGTTTATTAATCAGATGTATGTGAGAATTGTATAAATAACTAATGAATTAATGAATTATTGACAGATATTATAATTATGAGCTTCCTGAGCTCAGTGTTATTATGATGATTTGATTTTATTGTGATGTTCAGGTATGAGATCTTGGCAGCCAATGCTATTCCAAAGGGCTTCATGGATGGAAAACAGGCCTGTGTACTGATGGTGAGTTTCTGTCACCCTCACCTACATGTGTAAGATCAGACTACTGAATAAATATAGATAGATAGATAGATAGATAGATAGATAGATAGATAGATAGATAGATAGATCCCTTTATTATCCCACAGGGAAATTTACACATTACAGCTGCAGCAAAAAGGAGAATAAAAAATAAGAGTAATAAAATAAACATATTCAGTAAAATAATAAAAAAGTATAAAATATAAATATGATTGTATCAGCTTTATTACCTGTAGAGTGACCGTGTATTAGTAACATCAATGGAACAAGCTGTACAGTGTGATTATATAATGAATTAGCAGCAGTGCTTATTGTCCCACTTTAAGCCCCCTCTTCTTCTTGTTGTAGATTAAGCACCTGGACTTGGACCCTAACCTTTACCGGATTGGGCAGAGTAAGATTTTTTTCAGGACCGGGGTTCTGGCTCAGCTGGAGGAGGAGCGCGACCTCAAGATCACTGTCATTATTATCGCCTTCCAGGCTCAGGCCCGTGGCTTCCTCGCCAGAAAGTAAAGACCACGCCCAGTGCATACGGTCAGAGTGTGTAGAACACAGGTTTGAGTTAGACTGACTGTGTGTGTGTGTGTGTGTGTGTGTGTAGGGCATTTGCTAAGCGTCAGCAGCAGCTCACAGCAATGCGAGTGATCCAGAGGAACTGTGCTGCTTATCTGAAGCTCAGGAACTGGCAGTGGTGGAGACTCTTCACTAAGGTCAGACACTAGTGTGTGTTTGTTAAACCTGAACCAATTTCACTGTTCAAATACTATTTACATTTTCGGCACATTTACACATTTCACGTCAAACTCTAAACTGGAATGTTTAAGATTGACTGTCTAAACACGTGTTTAGTAATAAGTCTGTATGTAGAAGTGATGCAGGATCAGCAGATCAGCTAACAGTGTAAGGGTTTCCTTGTTACAGGTGAAGCCTCTACTCCAGGTAACACGTCAAGAGGAGGAGCTAAGTATCAAAGAGGAGGAGCTTCAGAAAGCCAAAGATTCAGCACAGAAGTATGAGACAGAGCTGAAAGACATCACCCTGAAACACACACAGGTGAGGAGTTGAACACAGCTACAGATCAGATATTCAGAGACACCAGTTGTGTTCAGAATGGGCCGAGTTTTAACACAGTTTAACCCATTTAACTGTTTCTGTAATATCTTCTTTGTAACACTGATGTTCTATTTAGATGTTGGAGGAGAGGAACGCTCTGCAGGAGCAGCTCCAAGCTGAGACCGAGCTTTATGCTGAGGCAGAGGAGATGAGAGTGCGTTTAGCCGCTAAGAAGCAGGAGCTGGAGGAGATCCTTCATGAAATGGAAGCACGGCTGGAGGAGGAGGAGGAACGGAGTGCCACCCTGCAGGTTGACAGGAAGAAGATGCAGCAGCAGATCCAGGTGCGTTACACTGATATAGTGAACTTCTCAGGGTTGTGTGTGTGTGTGTGTTCTGTGTCAGAGCTCATGGTGACAATGGGAAGATGTTAAGATGATGATGATGAATGGGAGGAGTGTATGGTAGTCCATATGGGAGATGATGATGATGGTGCTGTTTTCAGGAGCTGGAAGAACACCTAGAGGAGGAGGAGGATGCACGGCAAAAGCTGCAGCTGGAGAAGGTCACTTGTGAAGGAAAGATCAAGAAACTGGAGGATGACCTGCTGGTGATGGAGGACCAGAACAACAAACTTCTGAAGGTGGGTTTTACATCTGTGTCCTGTACAAATCCTGTTCTGCCTGGATTCAGCCCCAGTGACCACCATCTGTATGGCTGTATATGTAGACATTTTCACTTACTTTTCTGTGCGTGTGTGTGTGTGTGTGTGTGTAGGAGAGGAAGCTATTAGAGGAGCGTGTCGCTGATTTCAGTGCTAATCTGGCCGAAGAAGAGGAGAAATCTAAAAACCTGACCAAACTCAAGAACAAGCATGAGTCCATGATCTCAGAACTGGAAGGTGTGCAGAATTACTACTACTACTGCTAATATATATTGCTAATGCTGATTTGTGGTGTTCTCTGTTGACCGGCAGTGCGTTTGAAGAAAGAAGAAAAGACACGTCAAGAGCTCGACAAGCTGAAGAGGAAGCTGGAGGCGGAGTCAAATGACTTGCAGGAACAGATTGCAGACTTGCAGGCACAGATCGCTGAGTTAAAGGCTCAGCTCGCTAAGAAGGAGGAGGAGCTACAGGCTGCACTAGCACGGTGACACACTCACACCCTACTCCCTATTCCCTTCTCTCTTTACCCTACTCCCTGTACACTATTCCCTCTTCCCTACTCCCTGTACACTATTCCCTATTCCCTGTTCCCTATACGGCTCACCACATACTTTATTCTTAGTTTTAAAAAGCCCAAATGTTGTTTTTTAATAAATAAGATAGATTTGTGGTCATTAGAGTAACTGTGGTGAGGAAAGGAAACCTAATTCTAAAATCATCCTGTGTGTCTGCAGGCTGGAGGATGAGACAGCACAGAAGAACAATGCACTGAAGAAGATCCGTGAGCTGGAGGGCATCATCTCAGACCTGCAGGAGGACCTGGACTCTGAACGAGCTTCCCGAAACAAAGCAGAGAAAACCAAGAGAGACCTGGGGGAGGAGCTGGAGGCTCTGAAGTCTGAGCTGGAGGACACGCTGGACACCACAGCCACGCAGCAGGAGCTCAGGCTAGTGCAGCAGCATCAGCTCTTCACTGTTATATTATTGTTCTGTAATAAGAAACTGATTCTAAACTGGAGGTGCATCAGCACATGACTTACCCAGAATGCACTGGGGCTGAACTGGGGTTATTTGGCCAGTTGGATATAAGTATAGAGCAGGTATTAGTCACACCTAACAGTACTGTACTTCCTACAGGGCAAAGCGTGAACAGGAAGTGACCCTGCTGAAGAAGGCGATAGAGGAGGAGAGCCGAAACCATGAGGCTCAGGTGCAGGAGATGAGACAGAAACACACACAGGCTGTGGAAGAGCTTACAGAACAGCTGGAACAGGCTAAGAGGGTATGAGACCTGCTTTTCACCCCTGTGTATAACACTTCCCCGTACATGAGACCCTTTGGCCACCTTAAGCGTCACCTCCGTAACTGTATCAGCTCAGTTCTCACAGCTGCTTCTGTACTGTGATGTCCTGCTTGTGTTGTTTTTGCGTTGTGTAGGTGAAGACTAACTTGGAGAAGGCAAAACAGGCTTTGGAGAAGGAGACGTCGGAGCTAACTGTGGAGATCCGCTCACTCTCTCAGGCCAAGCAGGACGTGGAGCACAAGAGGAAGAAAGTGGAGGGACAGTTAGCAGATCTGCAGTCCCGCTTCAATGACAGTGAGAAACAGAAAGCAGAGCTTGGAGACAGAGTGTCAAAAATCACCGTGAGTCACATACACACTCCGGCACCATCACATCCTCATGACCTGTTTATTATAAACACATGAACCAGGCCAGGATTCCCAAACTGCAGTCTATTATCATACTACTGAGGACAATTCCTAAAGCAACTTTTAAAACTCTTTATCTCTTCCCAAACACACAGTGTATGTAGAAAATATCATCCTTTCTCAGGTGGAGAAATGCTCTGTTACAGTGTGAGGTTCCTGTTATAAGAAGGTGTGTGTTTGCAGGTGGAGCTGGAGAGTGTCACCAACCTGCTAAATGAAGCTGAAGGGAAGAACATTAAATTAAATAAGGACATAGCAGGTCTGAGCTCTCAGCTCCAGGACACACAGGTAAACACACACACACACATTCCTATCATCACAACCATCCCTGGCATAGAGATGAGGCTCCCTTTTAAGATCATTCAGATTCTATGGTTCTTTTTCTGTTTGTTTGTTTTGTTGTGTATGTAGGAGCTGCTGGCTGAAGAGACGCGTCAGAAACTGCAGTTCTCCACTAAACTGCGTCAGATGGAGGATGACAGGAACAGCCTACAGGAGCAGCTGGATGAAGAAACTGAGGCCAAGAGGAATGTCGAGAGACATGTCACCACCCTGAACATCCAGGTCAGATCATCACCTGTACCATCATACTGTATCATCCTGGAGTGTCACACATCACACTCTTACACCAGACAAAAAGCAGAATAAAGACGTTTAGCACAGAAACCCATGAAGCAAGGCCTAGCACAGCGGACAGCAGGGAAACAAAACATGGCGGTGAAGTGAACAGAAGGATGGAGGGATATGATCATTGAGATGAGAAAGAGAACTCAGATGTATCTTACATTGTCTCTTGTGTTCTGTGTTCCAGTTGTCAGACTTTAAGAAGAAGCTGGATGAGGTGTCAGGAAATGTGGAGCTGCTGGAGGAAGGTAAGAAACGTCTGCAGAAAGACCTAGAAGCATCAAACTCCCAGCTGGAGGAGAAGTCTGCTGCTTACGAGAAACTGGAGAAGACCAAGAACAGATTGCAGCAGGAGCTGGAGGACATTCTGATGGACCTGGACAATCAGAGACAGCTGGTCTCCAACCTGGAAAAGAAGCAGAAAAAATTTGACCAGGTCTGCTGTCTGTCTGTTGGTGTGTGTGTGTGTGTGTGTGTATGTTTGACGCTAACACACTGGGATTGTTTGATGTGTTCAGATGCTTGCAGAGGAGAAGAGTGTGTCATGTAAATATGCAGATGAGAGGGACCGGGCAGAGGCAGAGGCGCGAGAGAAGGAGACAAAGGCGTTGTCCCTGGCGAGGGCACTGGAGGAGGCACAGGATGCACGCGAGGAATTTGAGAGAGCCAACAAAGCCCTACGGGCCGAGATGGAGGACCTGATCAGCTCCAAGGATGACGTGGGCAAGAACGTGTGTATCACTGTAGTAACACTTTGTTACCACCAGGGAAATTAACCAACTATAGTCATCGACACCTTCCTCAGGGTTTGCATTTACTGCATGTAGTGTGAAAGTCATGGTTTGTGGTTTCTCAGGTCCATGAGCTGGAGAAGTCAAAACGTGGTTTGGAGCAGCAGGTGGAGGAGATGAAGACGCAGCTGGAGGAGCTGGAGGACGAGCTGCAGGCTGCTGAGGATGCTAAATTACGCCTGGAAGTGAACATGCAAGCCCTTAAAGCACAGTTTGAGCGAGACCTGCAGGGACGAGATGAGCAGGGAGAGGAGAAGAGGAAACAGCTGATAAAACAGGTCCAACACAAACCTACTTTTATATCATTTCTTTTCACTGTGTATTAATAACCTTACTGACCACTGAAAATAATGAATGTGTATAGAAATAAGTTCTGAAGGTTATGACCGAATGTGTGACCGCTGCAGGTGCGCGAGCTGGAGACAGAGCTGGAGGACGAGAGAAAGCAAAGAACCGCCATGGCCGCGTCCAAGAAGAAGATGGAGGGAGACTTAAAAGACCTGGAGGGACAGATAGAGACAGCCAATAAGAACAGAGATGAGGCCATCAAACAACTGCGCAAACTACAGGTGAGAGAAGGACAGAGACAAAGAGAGAGACAGAGAGAGAGAGACAGAGAGTGAGACAGACAGAGAGAGAGACAGACAGAAAGACAGAGAATGAGAGGCAGAGACAGACAGAGAGAGAGTCAGAGAGAGACAGAGAGAGAGAAACAGAGAGAGAGAAACAGAGACATACAGAGAGAGAGAGAGACAGATGTATAACACTGTGTGCTTGAATGTTTCAGGCTCAGATGAAGGACTTTCAGCGGGAGCTGGACGATACCCGCGCTGCCCGAGAGGAAGTTCTGGCCACCGCTAAAGAGAGCGAAAAGAAGGCCAAGAACCTGGAGGCAGAGCTCATGCAGCTTCAGGAGGTGCACACTACACAATACTACACACTGCTACACACATCATATACACACTACACAATACTACACAGAGAACCTGAGTCCAGCAGTGTGTAGATTGTGAAACTGTTCTTTACTCAGTGTTTTTTGTGGTGTTAACTGGATGTATTTATTCATATGTGTTTGTTTTTGTGAAAATAACACAACAGTGTGTAACATACTGTGTGTGTGTGTGTGTTTTCAGGACATGGCTGCTGCAGAACGAGCAAAGAAGCAGGCTGAAGCTGAGCGTGATGAACTCGCTGATGAACTCGCCAGCAACACATCTGGAAAGTGAGTCTCACTAAAACTGATCAATACAATTCTTCTCCCTGAAAAAAACAACCTGAAACTGAAAATAACATTTACAACATACAACATACAGCATACAACACAACACAACACACAACACACAACACACAACACAACACACAACACAACACACAACACAGCACACAACACAGCACACAACACACAACACAACACACAACACAACACACAACACATCACACAACACAACACACAACACAACACACAACACACAACACAACACACAACACAACACACAACACAGCACACAACACAGCACACAACACACAACACAGCACACAACACAGCACACAACACAGCACACAACACAACACACAACACAGCACACAACACAACACAACACACAACACAGCACACAACACAGCACACAACACAGCACACAACACAGCACACAACACAACACACAACACAGCACACAACACACAACACAGCACACAACACAGCACACAACCTAACCTAGCCACACAACCTAGCCTAACAACACACTAGCCTAACCTAGCCTAACACAGCCTAGCCTAGCCTAGCCTAGCACACAACTAGCCCACACAGCCACCTACCTAGCCTAGCCTACAGCCTAGCCCACTAGCCTAGCTAACCTAGCCTAGCCTAATACAGCCCACAGCCTGGCCTAGCCTGGCCACCCTAGCCTAGCCTGGCACATCCCTGGCCTGGCCTAGCCTAACCCACAGCCTAACCCTAGCCTAGCCTGGCCTAGCTAGCCTGGCCTAGCACACAACCTGGCCACCTAGCCTAGCCTGGCACACATCCACACAATCCACACAAACCTAGCCTAACCTGGCCTAACCCTAGCCTGGCCTAACACAGCCCTAATACCTAGCCACATCCACACAACCCACCTGGCCTAGCCTAACCTGGCCCACCTAGCTGTGCCTAACCTGGCCTGGCCCACCTAACCTAGCCACACAACCTGGCCTAACCTGGCCTGACACACAGCCCTAGCCACACACACTGGCCTAACCTGGCCTAACCTAACCCACAGCCTGACAACCTAGCCTGACCTAACCTAACCTGACACACAACCTGGCCACACACCTAACCTGGCCTGACTTACAGCACACAACTGGCCTATAACACAGCCTGGCCACAAGCCACACCTAACCTAGCCACACAACCTAGCCACACACCTAAGCCTAGCCTAGCCTAGCCTAGCCTAGCCTAGCCTAACCTAGCCTAGCCACCTAACCTAGCCCCTAGCCTAACCTAACCCACTAGCCTAGCCTGGCCTAACCTAGCCTAGCCTAGCCTACACTAGCCTAGCCTAGCCTAGCCTAGCCTAGCCCTACACTAGCCTAGCCTAGCCTAGCCTAACACAGCCTACACATCACACAGCCTACAGCCACACAACACATCACACACCTAACCTAGCCTGTACAGCCTAGCCTAACCACCTAACCTAGCCTAGCCTAGCCTAGCCTAGCCTGGCCTAGCCTAGCCTAACCTAACCACCTAGCCTAGCCTAGCCCTAGCCTGGCCCACACATCCACTGGCCACCTGGTGTACACACACTGGCCTGGCCCTAGCCCACCTGGCCACACACAGCCTGGCCCACAGCCTGGCCACCTGTACATCCACCTGGCCACACAACCTGGCCTGACCTGACCTGGCCTGGCCACCTGAGCCTGGCCTGGCCTGACACACTGGCCCTGGCCACCTGGCACATCACACCCACTTGTCACTGACCTGACACACAGCCTGACACACACATCCTGACCTGACAACCTGGCCTGACACCTGGCCACACAGCCTGACACAGCCTGACCTGACCTGGCCCAATCCACACAAGCCTGTACACAACACACAGCCACCTGGTCACTGACACAACCACTGTACATCCTGCACACCTGACACACAACCTGTACACACTGGCACATCACTGGCCACATCCACACAACCTAGCCACTTGGCTGACACAGCCTGACACAGCCTAGCCTAACACAACCTAGCATCCACTAACACAGCCTAACCACCTAACCTGGCCACTAACCTAGCCTAGCCTAGCCCACAACCTAGCCTAGCCTGGCCACCTAGCCTAACTAACCACAGCACACAGCCTAGCCTAGCCACAGCTACACAACCACACAACCTAGCCTACAACCTGGCCACACAGCCTACACAACACACCTGGCCTAGCCTAACACTACACACAACCTAGCCTAACCTGACACACACAACCACTAACCTAGCCACCTAGCCTAGCCTAGCCTAACCCTGGCCTGGCCACACAACCTAGCCTAACACACCTAACCACACACAGCCTGGCCTAGCCACCTAGCCTGGCCTAACCCTGGCCACCTAGCCTAACCCTGGCCACCTAGCCACCTAGCCTGGCCTAACCTGGCCTGGCCTAACCCTGGCCTAACCACCTAACAACACTGACACACCTAACCTAACCTAGCCTAACCCACACCTGGCCACTAACCTGGCCACCTGGCCTGGCACTAGCCTGACACACAACCTGGCACCTAGCCTAACCTAGCCTAGCCTAACCTAGCCACACAACCTAACCTGAACCTAGCCTGACACCTACACCCTACCTACCTAACCTAGCCTGGCCTAACCACCTAACCTAGCCACACTAGCCTAACCTAGCCTAATACAACCTAACCTAGCCTAACCTAACACACAACCTAGCCTAGCCTAACTATCCTAACCTAGCCTAACCTAACCTAACCTAACCCACAACCTAGCCTAACCTAACCTAGCCCTAACACCTAACCTAGCCTAGCCTAACCTAGCCTAACCTAGCCTAGCCACTAGCCTACAACCTAGCCTAGCCTAGCCCTAGCCTAGCCTAACCTAGCCTAGCCACACACATCCTGGCCACACAGCCTAGCCTAGCCCTAGCCTAGCCTAGCCTAACCCACACAGCCTAGCCCCCTAACCTGGCCTAGCCACAACCACACAACCTAGCCACCTACACCTAAGCCTAGCCACACAGCCTGGCCTAGCCACCTGGCCCCTAATACACAACCTGGCCTGGCCTGGCCACACTAGCCTGGCCACACAACCTGGCCCAGCCTAACCTGGCCACACAACCTGGCCTGGCCTGGCCCTGGCCTGGCCACCTGGCCTGGCCTGGCCTGGCCACACAACCTGGCCTGGCACACAACCTGGCACCTAACACCTGACACCTGGCCACACATCACACATCACACAACCTGACCACCTGGCTTACAACACCTGACACACAACACCTGGCCTACAACACACTAACAGCCTAGCCTACACCTAGCACACAACCTACACCTGACACACACCTAGCACATCACATCCTAGCCTAACCTAGCCTAACCTAACCTAGCCTAGCCTAACCTAGCCTAGCCTAACTAGCCTAGCCTACACACTAACACCTAGCCTAGCCTAACCTAGCCTAGCCTAGCCTAACCTAACCTAGCCACACAGCCTAGCCTAGCCTAACACATCCACACAGTACAATCACACATCCTAGCTAACCTAGCCTAGCCTAACAGCCTAACCTAACCTAGCCTAGCCACAGCACACTAACCTAGCCTAGCCTAGCCTAGCCTAGCCTGGCCACATCCTAGCCTAGCCTAGCCTGGCACACAACAGCCTAGCCTAGCCACAGCACAGCCTGGCCTGGCACACAGCCTAGCTGGCCACACACCTAACCTAGCCACAGCCTGGCCCCTGAGCCTGGCCTACACAGCCTGGCCACCTGGCCTGGCCTAGCCTGGCCTAGCCTAGCCTGGCCACACACACAGCCTGGCCTACACAACCTGGCCACCTGGCCTGGCACACAACACAGCCTGGCCACACAACACAGCACACAACCCTGGCCTGGCCTAGCCTGGCCTGTACACCACCTGGCCACACACAGCCTGGCCACACAGCTGTACACCTGGCCTACAACCTGACACACAACCTGGCCTGGCACACACAACCTAGCCACAGCCTAGCCTAACAACTGGCCACACATCCACAACCTAGCCTGTACAACACACACACAACCTAGCCTAGCCTAACCTACACTAGCCTAACTAGCCTAGCCTAGCCTAACCTAGCCTAACCTAGCCTAACCTAGCCTAGCTAGCCTAGTACTAGCCTAACAACACACCTAGCCTAGTACTGACTAGCCTAACCTAACCTAGCCACACAACCTAATAACCTAGCCTATTAACCTAGCCTAACCTAGCCTAACCTACACAGCCTAGCCTAACCTAGCCTAGCCTAACCTAGCCTAACCTAGCCTAACCACCTAGCCTAGCCCTAACCCTAACCTAGCACACCTAACCTAGCCTAACAACCTAGCTAACCTAGCCTAGCCTAGCCACCACCTAGCCTAGCCTAGCCTAGCCTAACCTGGCCACCTAACCACAGCCTAGCCCACACCTGGCCTAGCCACACAGCCTAGCCTAGCCTAGCCTAACTACCTAGCCTAACCTAACACACAGCCTGGCACACACCTGGCCTGGCCACACAAGCCTGAGCCACCTGGCCTGGCCTGACCACAGCCTGGCCTGGCCTGACACACAACCCCTGGCCCACACCTACACACAACCTGGCACACAACCTGGCCACATCCACACCTAACCTGGCCTAGCCTGACACCTGGCCTGGCCACCTGGCCCACACACCTGGCCTAACCTGGCTAGCCTAACCTGGCCCTGACACACTATCCTGACACACAACCCTAACCTAGCCTGGCCACACAGCACACAACCTGGCCACCACCTGGCCTGGCCACACAACCTAACCTAGCCTGGCCTAGCTAACACAACCTAGCCTAACACAGCCTAACACAGCCTAGCCTAGCCACCCCTAACACCTAGCCACACACAACACCTAGCCTATTTACTAGCCCACAGCTAGCCTACCTAGTACAGCACAGCCTATACACAGCCTAACACAACCACAACTAGCCTAACACACACACTACACCTAACACAGCCACTAACCTAATACATCACAGCCTAACCTAGCCTAGCCTAGCCTAGCCTAACCTAGCCTAACACCTAACCTAAGCCTAGCCACACCACCTAGCCTAGCCTAGCCTAACCTAACACAACCTAGCCTAACCTAACCTAGCCTACACAGCCTAGCCTAGCCACAGCCTAGCCTAACCTAGCCAACCTAGTACACAGCCTAACCTAACCTCTAGCCCACAGCCTAGCCTAGCCTAACACAGCCCACTAGCCTAACATCCACACAACACATCACACAATACATCACACAACACACCTGGCCACACAACCACACAGCTAGCCCTGGCCTAGCCTGGCTAGCCACCTACACAACCCTGGCACACCTAGCCTAACCCTGGCCTACAACCTAACCCTGGCCTAACCCCTAATATAGCCTAACACAGCCTAGCCTGGCAGCACACAACACAACCTGGCCACCTAACCTAACCTGGCCTAACCTAACCCACACAACCTACAACCTGACCTAACCACACAACCTAGCCTACACCTAGCCTAAATACAGCCACCTGGCCACCTAGCCTAACCTAGCCTACAACCTAGCCTAGCCTAACCACACAGCCTAGCCTAGCCTAACCACAGCCTAACCTAGCCTAACCTAGCCTAGCCACAGCCTAGCCTAGCCTAGCCTAGCCTGACACACAACTAGCCTAGCCTAGCCTAGCCTAGCCTAGCCTAGCCCACAGCCTAACCTAGCCACACAGCTAACCTAGCTAATACTAGCCTAGCCACCTAGCCTAACCTACACCTAGCCACCTAGCACACACACCTAGCCTAACCTGGCCACCTAGCCTAGCCTGGCCTGGCCTAGCCTAACCTAGCCTAACCTAGCCTAGCCTAGCCTAACACAGCCTGAGCCTACCTGGCACACAACACATCCACACTGACCTACAGCCTGGCCTAGCCTAGCCCCTGGCCCACAGCCTAACCACAGCCTGGCCCTGGCCACACAACCTGGCCCAGCCTGGCCTACCTGACCACTAGCCTGGCCACCTGTAGCCTACACCTGGCCTAACCCCTGGCCTAACCTGGCACACCACCTGGCCTAGCCACAACCTGGCCTGGCCTGGCCACCAACACAACCTGGCCACCTGGCCTGACATCCACCTAACCTAACCTAACCTAACAACCTAACTGGCCTAACCTAGCCTGCCTGGCCTGGCCCCACCTGGCCTAACACTAACACACAACACACAACACACCTAACCTGTACACAACCCAACCTGGCCTGGCCTACTAACACAACTTACACAACCTGGCCTGGCCCCTGGCCTAATCCACCTGGCCTAGCCTACAACCTACACTAGCTAGCACAACCTAGCCTAGCCACAGCCTAACCTAGCCTAGCCTAACCACATCCTAGCCTGAGCCTAGCCTAAGCCTAACCAGCCACAGCCTAGCCACACAGCCTAGCCTAGCCACCTAACCTAGCCCTAGCCCTAGCCTAGCCTAGCCTAGCCTAGCCTAGCCTAGCCTAACACAGCCTAGCCACAGCCTAGCCTGGCCTAGCACAGCCTAGCCTAGCTAATACAACCTAGCCTAACCCTAGCCTAGCCACACAACCTAGCCTGGCCTAGCCCTGGCACACTAGCCTAGCCTGGCCCTGGCACACCTAGCCCTAGCCTGGCCTACAGCCTAGCCTAAGCCACAGCCTAGCCACCTAGCCTGGCCTAGCCCTGG
The DNA here is from genome assembly GCF_019097595.1 of Hemibagrus wyckioides. Taxonomy (NCBI): domain Eukaryota; kingdom Metazoa; phylum Chordata; class Actinopteri; order Siluriformes; family Bagridae; genus Hemibagrus; species Hemibagrus wyckioides. Next base: position 34,301,598 of record NC_080720.1, on the reverse strand, counting down.
CCTGGCCACACAGCCTACAGCCTGGCCTGGCCCACACAGCCTACCTGGCCTAGCCTGGCCTAGAGCCTGGCCTGGCCACCTAGCCACTGGCCTGGCCTGGCCTGGCACACAGCCTGGCCTAACCTGGCCTGGCTCCACCTGACCACCTGGCCTGGCCTGACCTGGCCTGGCCTACACAGCCTGGCCTGACCTGACAACCTGGCCACACACAACACAGCCTGACACAACACACGACACCTAACCTAACCTGGCCTGGCCACCTGGCAGCACACAACCTGGCCACACAGCCTGGCTTTACACAACCTGGCCACACAACCCAGCCTAGCCTGGCCCACTAACCTACAGCCTACTAGCCACCTAACCTGGCCACAACCTGGCCTAACACTAACCTGGCACACCTAATACACTAACCTGACCTAGCCTAGCCTAGCCTAGCCTAGCCTAACCTAGCCTAGCCTAACCTAGCCCTAGCCTAGCCCTAGCCTAACCCACAGCCACAGCCACACTAACCTAGCCTAGCCTAGCCTAACCTAGCCCACAGCCTAGCCTAACCTAGCCTAACACAGCCTAGCCCTAGCCTACAGCCTAGCCACACAACCTAGCCTAGCCCTAGCCTAACCTATCCACCTAACCTAGCCTAACCTAGCCTAGCCTAGCCACACAACCAGCCTAGCCTAGCCACAGCTAATACCTAGCCTACATCCACAGCTAGCCTAGCCACAGCCTGGCCCCTGGCCCACAGCAGCCTAGCCCTGGCCTAGCCTAGCTAATAGCCTAGCCACAGCCTAGCCTGGCCTAGCCTAGCCTAACCTACAGCCACAGCCACACAAGCCTAGCCCACAGCCACAACCTGGCCTAGCCTAGCCCACAACACCACAGCCCCTGGCCTGGCCTGGCCCCTAACCCCACCTAACCTGGCCCAGCCTAATACCTAACCTGAGCCTACAACCACAGCCTGGCCTGGCACACAACCTGGCCACACAACCTAGCCACAACCTAACCTACACCTACAGCCTAACCTGACCTGACACACAGCCTAACCTGGCCTAACACACCTAACCTGGCACACACCTGGCCACAAGCCTAACCTAGCCTAACCTAGTAGCCTAACCTAGCCTAACCACCTAACCCTAACCTAGCCTAACCTATAACCTAATACAACCTAGCCTAGCCTATTCCTAGCCTAACCTAGCCTAACTAGCCTAGCCTAGCCTAACCTATACACAGCCTAACCTAGCCTAGCCCTAACACTAGCCTAGCCTAACCACCTAGCCTAACCTAACCTAGCCTAGCCTAACACCTATACCTAGCCTAACACTAACCTAGCCTAACTAGCCTAGCCTAACCTAATTACAGCCTAGCCTAGCCACAGCCTCTAGCCTAGCCTAGCCTAACCTAGCCACACAACCTAGCCTAGCCACAGCCTAGCCACACACTAGCTACACACAGCCCTAGCCACACTTAACCTAGCCTAGCCACCTAACCTGGCCTGGCCTAACCTAGCCCTAGCCACACAGCCTAGCCCTAACCCTAGCCTAGCCTGGCCTAGCCTGGCCACTGGCACACAGCACAGCCTACCTTACACAGCCTAGCCTGGCCTAATTTCAGCTCCTGGCCTAGCCTAACCCTGAGCTACACACTAGCCTGGCCTGGCCACAGCCTAACCTGGCCACACAATACAGCCTACACAGCCCCACTAACTACACAACCTGGCCTAACCTGGCCTAGCCACACAACTGACACACAGCCTAACCACACAACCTGGCCTAACCTTGGCCACTGGCCTGACACCTATTATAACCTGACACACAGCTAACCTAACCTAGCCCACAACCTAACCTATTGACACACACAACCCTGGCCTAGCCTGGCCATCACATCACACAACCTGACACCTGACACAACCTAACCTAGCCTAGCCTGACACATTTACAGCCTACAACCTAGCCTGCTAACCTGGCTAACCTAGCCTAGCCTAACCTAAGCACAGCCTACCTAACCACTAGCCTAGCCTAGCCTAGCCTGTACCTAGCCCTAACAACCCTAGCCTAACCTAGCCTAGCCTAGCTGGCTAGCCTGGCCCTAGCCTAACCTAGCCTGGCAGAATCCACATAACCTAACCTACACAGCCTAACCTAGCGAGCTGGCCTAGCCTACCTATTTGGCCCTAGCACCTAGCCCCAGCCTAGCCTAACCACCTAGCCTAACCTAAGCCTGAGCCTAGCCTGGCCTGGCCTAGCTACTGTGACACTATTACCTAAACCTGGCCTGGCACTAGCTACATAACTGGCCTGGCCTGGCATCTAGCCTAACCCACTGAGCTAACCTAGCCTGGCTAGCCTAGCACCTGGCCTAAGCCTAACCTAACCCCTGGCCTAGCCTGGCCTAACCTAGCCTGTTACCACAGCCACAACCTACACAGAGCTACAACCTATACCTGGCCTGGCTCACAGCCTGACCTAACCCCGACACCTGGCCTGGCCTGAGCCTGGCCTACAACCCTGGCCTAGCCTATGACCACACCTGGCCCCTAACCTATTTTACAACCTGGCCTGACAATACCTGGCCTGGCCACTAATCACTGACAACCTGGCCTGAGCCACCTGCAGCCCTTACATCCACTGGCCAAGCCACACACAACCTGACCTAACCTGACCTGACACCTGGCCTAACCTGGCCACCTGACCACCTGACACGTCACCTGACACACAAACCTGACACCTATTGCAATCACTGACCACCTAACCTGACCATCCTGACCCATTCCTAGACCTGACACTAGCACCTGGCCCATTACATCTAGCCTGTAACCTACACAGCATCCTAGATCCTGGCCTAGCCTAACCCTAATAACCACACACCTAGCCTAGCCTAGCCTAGCCTAAGCCCACAGCTAACCTAGCCTAGCCTAGCCTAACCCTAACAGCCTAACCCACATCCATAAGCCCACATCTAACCATCCTAACCCTATTTACCCTAGCCTAACCCTAGCCTATGCTAACCTAGCCTAGCCTAGCCATCTGGCCCACATCCTAGCTGACCTAGCACATCCACTAACCTGAGCCTAGCCTAACCCTGGCCTGCCTAGCCTGGCCCATCTAGCCACATCACACACTGGCCTGGCCCCTAGCCTGGCCACACAGCCCTGAGCCTGGCCAGCCCTGACAATCACTGGCCTAACCTAGCCACAGCCCTGGCCACAATCCACACAACCACATCCTGGCACAACCACATCACCCTGGCCACATCCTGGCCTAACCACACAACCTAACCACATGGCTACAACCTAACCTGGCCACACACATCCCTAAACATCCACAACACATGGCCACACAACACATCAACCTGGCCACATCCACACAACACAGTACACAACCTGGCCCCTAACCTGACTATTTAACCTAGCCCTACAGCCCACACAACACCTGGCACCTGACACCTGGCCTAGCCTGACAGCCTAACCTGACACCTGAACACGTCACTGACACAACCTGACTACATCACCTACAGCACCTGTACAACCTAACCACTGTACAATACCTGGCCTACGTCGCAACCTAACCCACAGCCACACAACCCATCAACCACACAGCACATCAACCTGGCCCATCCACACAACCTAACCTAGCCCCTAGCCTACACACCTGACTACAACACCTATTAGCCACAAGCCTAACCCTAGCTAACACCACCTGGCAGTAACCCACACAACACATCAGCCTAGCCTACATCCACACAAGCCTAGCTGCTTACACACCTAGCCTACAGCCTAGCCTGGCCTAGCCTAACACACAGCATAGCCTAACCCATCCACTGTACCTAACCTATTATATACTAACCTAACCTGGCCTAGAACCTAGGCCTAGCCTAACTAACTGGCCCTGCCTGCCTGGCCTAAGCCTGGCTGGCACACAGCCTGGCTGTGGCCTAGCCACACAGCCTAGCTAGCCCTACAACTTAGCCTAACCTGGCCTGGCCACACTAGCACACAACCTGGCACAGCTATAGCCTATACATCCACTGGCCTGGCCACACAGCCTAACCTGACAACTAGCACAGCTAGCCTATATACAACCTGGCCTGGCCTAGCCTAGCCTGGCCACACAGCCTGGCCTGCCTAGCTAGCCACACCACCTAAACCTAGCCTAACACATGTACACACTAACCCTAGCCACACAGCTGGCACCTAGCCTAACACAGCACACAACACAACCTAACTAACAGCACACTAGCACACAACCTAACCTGAGCCTAGCCCTAACACAACCTGGCCTAGCCTAACCTACCTGGCCTACAACACTAACCCACATGGCCACACTAACCCCTAGCAACACCTAACCCACAACCCACAGCCACACAACCTAGCCACACAACCTGGCTTACACAACCTAACCACAGCCTAACCACCTAACCTGTACCTGGCCCACAGCTGACACCTGGCCACTGGCACCACACAACACACCCTGGCACACAACCTGGCCTGGCCTGGCCTAACTATTTGGCCTGGCTGGCTACAGCCTGGCCAACAGCCTGGCCACAGGCACACTGTTTGGCACACAACCTAACCTAGCCCTACAGCCTAGCCTGAACACAGCCTTTAATCCTAACCCTAGCCTAGCACCTGACAAATAATACTAACCACCTAACCTAACTATTTTGAGCCTGGCCTAGCCTGGCCCTTACACAGCCCCTGGCATACACCTAACCTAGCCTGCCTAACCACAGTGGCACTAGCCTGGCCCAGCTAACACAACCTGGCTTACATCACACATAGCCTGTAGCCTATTACCTAGCCTAGCCTATTTAGCCTAGCCACAGCCTAGCCTATCTAACCTAGCCTAGCCTAGCTAACCTAGCCAGCTGTACCTAGCCTAGCCTAGCCTAGCTAACCTACAGCCTGGCCTAACCACACATCCTAACTACTAACCTAGCCTGGCTGTAGCCTAACTGCCTAGCCCACATTTGCTACAGCCACATAGCTAGCCCTAGCCTGTACAGCCTAACTAGCCTAGGCCTAGCCACCTGGCCTGGCCTAGCCTAGCCTAACCTGGCCTAGCCTAGCCACACAGCCTAACACAGCCTAACCTAGCCTAGCCTGACCTGACCTAAGCACACAGCCTAGCCCACAGCCCTGGCCCAACCACTAGCCTGGCCACATCCCACAGCCTAGCCCTGGCCTAGCCCTGGCCCTGAGCCACAACCTATAATACAGCCTAACCCATACCACACCTAAGCCTGGCTACAACCTGGCCTGGCCCTGAGCACATCCACTGGCCTAGCCCTGGCCTAACCCTAGCTGGCTACAACTAACACAGCCAACCACCTGGCCACTGGCCACACAAACACACACAATACCTGGCCTTGGCCTGACACATCCACTGAGCCTAACCACTAGCCTGTGGCCTGACACACAACCTGGCCCTGAAGCCTGGCCCACCTGGCCTGTACCTGGCCTGGCCCCTGGCCTGCAACCTGGCACAACTGGCCTAACACAACCTGACCTAGTACACAGCCACACAATACATCACCTAGCTAAGCCTGACTACCTGAGCCTAATAAGGCACTGACCTAACTAATACTGGCCTAGCCTAGCACACACAACTAATACATGTTTAGCCTAACCTGGCCACCTAACCACAGCTACTAACCCACATAACCCACTGACCACTAACCTGTACACCCTAGCCTAGCAAGCCTATACACCCTAGCCTAGCCTAGCCACCTAGCCTAGCTAGCTAAGCCTAGCCACTATCCTAACCACTAACTAGCCTAACCTGAGCCTAGCCTAGCCTAGCCTAACCTATACTAGCCTAGCCTAACCTCAGCTAGCCTAGCCTAGCCTAGCCACACAGCCTAATATAACTAGCCTAGCCTAGCCCTATAACCTAACCTAGCCTGTATCTAACCCATCACAGTAGCCTAACCTAGCCTAGCCCTAACCTAGCCTAACCCTGCCTAGCCACACAGCCCACAGCCTGGCCTACAGCCTGGCATCACTAGCTACAGCCACTAGCTAGCCTAGCCTAACCTAGCCTAGCCTGGCAACCTATAACAGCACTGAAGCTGGCTGGCCTGGCCTGGCCTAGCCCTGGCCTGGCCACACCCTAGCTGGCCACAGCACATCCTAGCCCACAAGCCTGGCCTACATCCCTGGCCTGGCCTGGCACTAACCTAGCCTGGCCTGGCCTGGCCTGGCACACAGCACATCACAACCAGCCTGGCACACTGGCTTTACACACACCTGGCCACAAGCCATCCTGGCCTGAGCCCCTGGCCACCTGGCTATTTTCACTATACCTAGCTGGCCACACAACCCTGGCCTGGCCTGGCCTGAGCACTGGCACTAAGCCCACACAGCCTGGCCCCTTACCTGGCCTGGCCTGGCCTGGCCTAACTACATAGCCTAACCTGGCCTGGCTGGCCCCTGACACACAACCTGGCCTGGCCTAACTGAGCAACCTGTACCCTGTACACATCCTGACACGTCACACAGCATCACTGGCCACAGCCTAGTACACACAACCTAGCTAGCCTATGACCCACTGACCTGATTTTACCTATTCAGCCTGGCCACCTAACCCTAGCCACCATGACACCTGACCTGGCCTGGCCACTGGCCTGGCCTGGCCACACAACCTGGCCTAACCCTATTTACTGGCTAACCTGGCTAATATTCTGGCCACCTTTACTAGCCTGGCCTACAACCTGGCCTGAGCCTAACACAGCCTAACCTAACCTAACCTGACAACCCTAATTTACAGCTATTTACAGCCTAACCTAGCCTATTTCTTACACAGCCTAGTACCTAACCTAGCCCTAACCATCTAGCCTAACCCCTAGCCACAGACCCTAACTGCCTAGCTAACCTTGCTATCCTAGCCTAACTAGCCTGGCCTACTGCTAACCACACAGCCTAACCTAGCCTAGCCTAGCCTAGCACAGCCTACAGCTAGCCAGCTAGCACACAACTAGCCTGGCCTGGCCTAACATCTGGCCTAGCCTAGCCACCTGGCCACAGCCTAGCCTAGCCTAACCCTGGCACTAACCTACCTAACCCTAGCCTAACCTACACAAGCCTAGAGCCCCATACAAGCCCCTGCTTACCTGAGCTTGAGCCTAACCCTGGCCTAACCTGAGCCCACAAGCCCTGTACAGCCTAGCCCCTGGCCACTGGCAACCTAACCTGGCCTGGCCATTCTTCACACTACAGCTGGCCCACATCCACACAACACATGGCCACACAGCCCTGGCCTAGCCTTTACAGCACTGAGCAATTAGCCCTAGCCTGAGTGCACACTAGCCTGGCCTACTGGCCCCTGGCAACCTGGCCTGGCCTACAGCACACAACCTAACTGGCCCCAACCCCTGGCCCCCCACACAGCCCCTTTGGCCTGGCCACTGAGCCACACAACACCCTAGCCACACAAACACAACCTCACAGCCTGACACACAGCCACCCACAAACCTAGACACAGCACTACTGAAACCTGACACCTAAGCCCACCTGGCCTGGCCCGCCACATAACACTAACCTGAGAAACCCTAACCTAACCTGGCCACACAACCTGACACATCCTAGCCTAATGCTTACACCTAGCCTATGGCCTACAACCCCTGGCCCTAATTTATTTACCTGACACCTGGCCTGACATCCACACAACCTAAGCCTGGCTGTAGCCTTTAACACAATCAACCTAGCTTTACAACCTAGCCTACACAACCTACCCATAACCTAAGCCCTAACCTAGCCTAATAGCCCTAGCCTAACCCTAGCCTGTAACCTAAACCTAGCCTAGCCTAGCCCTACAACCTAAGCCTAACCTAAGCCTAGCAGCCTAACCTAACCTAACAACTAGCCTGCTAGCCTAGCTAGCCCTAACTAGCCCCTAGCCTAGCCTAACCTAGCCTACAGCCACCTAGCCCTGACAGCATCACACAACCCACATCACACAACTACACTTTGTAACACATCACAACCCCAATCCACTAGCTAGCCTAGCCTATTTACAGCTATTTACTAACCCTAGCCTAGCCTAGCCTGGCCTAGCCTAATCAGCCCTAGCCCCTAGCCTAACACAACCTGGCCTGGCTATATAACCTTTCTTAGCCATCCTGGCACTGTAGCCACACAGCCTAACAGCTAGCCTAACACACTAACTGGCTCAGCCTAGCCACACTAGCCTAGCCTGGCACCTAACCTGCCCTAGCCCACCTAACCTGGCCACAACCTGACATCCTGGCCACCTAACTGCCTGGCCTGAGCCTAGCCTGGCACACAGCCTGGCCCACAGCCTGGCCCTGGCACTCTGAGCCACCTGGCCTGGCCACACATTCACTAACTGGCCTGGCCTGGCACCTGGCCTATTTACAACACACAACCTGGCCTAACCTGGCACCTGGCCTGGCCCCTGGCAATCACACAGCCTGGCCTGACAACTAACCTGGCACTTACCCAGCCTGTACAACCTGGCCTGTCCACTGGCCCACATCACTGGCCCCTAACCTGACACCTGGCCCCCCTGGCCTGTACATCCACCTGGCCACATCACAAACCACACAACCTGGCAGCTGGCAACACAACACATCCTGGCCTGACCTGGCTTACTAGCTAGCCCTGGCCTGACTTAGCCACCCAGCCTGACACACAACCTGGCTTGGCCCACAATACCTAACCTGGCCTGGCCTAGACCACCAGCCTGACCAACCTAGCCTGGCTAATAGCCTAGCACCTAACTAGCCTAGCCTAGCCTAGCACCCACAACCTGGCCTGCAGCCTATTTACAGCCTGACCTAACCTATTTAACCTGACCCAACCTAGCCTAACCCTAGCCTAACCTAGCCTACCTAACCTGGCACAGCCTAGCCCACAACCTGTAGCCTAACCCTAGCCTAGCCTAACCTAACCTAGCCTAACCTAGCCTAACCCTGTGCCTAGCCTAGCCTAAGCCTAGCCTAGCCACACAGCCTAGCCTAGCCTAGCCACACAGCAGCCTAGCCTACAGCACACACAGCCTAGCCTAGCCTAGCCACCTGGCCTAGCCTAGCACACCTAGCCTAGCCACCTAACCCACACAGGCCTAGCCTAGCCCTGGCCTAGCCTAGCCCTGGCCCAGCACCTAGCCCTGACACCTGGCCACATCCTGCTGTACCTAGCCTGGCCTAGCCTGGCCTGGCACAGCCACTGGCTCCCTGGCCTAGCCTGGCCTGGCCCTAGCCTAAGCCTGGCCTGTAGCCCCCAGCCTGGCCTGGCCCTAGCCTGGCCTGGCCTGGCCTGGCCCTGACACACAAGCCTGGCCACTGACACATCACACAACCTGGCCACCTGGCCACCTGGCCTAACCCACAGCTTCTTACTGGCTTTGGCCCCACCTGGCTTACACAACTGGCCCCCTGAGCCTGGCCTGGCTTACACACAGCCTGACACAGCACTGACACTGGCTTACAGCACACAACCCGTCACCTGGCCTGAGCCTGGCCACGTCACCTGACCTGACACACAACTGACACATCCACCTGACCACCTGGCCACCTGACACACAACCTGTACACAAGCCTAACCTAGCCTGACACACAACCTGAGCCTAACCTAGTACAACTATTACCTAACCCACAGCCTAACACAATTTAGCCACCTAGCCTACTGTACCTAGCCATATGTCCTACAGCCTAACACTATGCCTAACCTAGTAACCTAACCTAACCTACTGCCTAGCCTAACCTAGCCCCTAACCTAGCCCTACAGCCACCTAACCTAGCCTAGCCTAAACCTAGCACATCCACCTAGCCTAGCCTAACCTAACCCTAGCCTAACCTAGCCTAGCCTAGCCTAGCCTAACCACCTAGCCTAGCCTAGCACACCTAACCCATACACACCTAACCTAGCCTAGCCTAACCTAGCCCTAGCCTAACCTAGCCCTAGCCTAGCCTAGCCTAGCCTAACCTAGCCTAGCCTAGCCTAGCCTAGCCCACTAACCACCTAGCCCTGTAGCCTACAGCCTACACCTAACCCTGGCCTAACCTAGCCTGGCCTAGCCTAGCCTAACCCACAGCCTAGCCTAGCCTAACCCTGGCCTAACCACCTGAGCCCTAACCTAACCACACAGCCTAACCTAACCTAGCCTGGCCTGGCCACCCCTAACCTGCAGCCTGGCCTGCCCACAACACAGCCTAACCACCTAACCTAACCTGGCCTGACACCTGGCCACAGCCTAACCTGGCCTAACCTAACCCTGGCCTAACACAATACCTAACCTGGCCTAACCTAACCTAACCACCTAACCTGGCACCTGACCTAACCACCTGGCCTGACAACCTGACCACCTGACACAACCACCTAACCTAACCTAACCTGACACCTGGCTAGCCCTGGCCACTAGCCTAACCTAGCTAATACACAACCTATTCTACAGCCTAACCACCTAGCCTAGCCTAACCTAGCCTAACCTAGCCTAACCTAGCCTAGTATCTAGCCTAACCTAGCCTAGCCTAGCCTAGCCCTAGCCTAACCTAACCTAGCCTAACCTAGCCTAGCCTACCTAGCCTAAGCCTAGCCTAACCTAACCTGAACCTAACCCTAGCCCTAACAACACCCCTAGCCTAACCACCTAGCCCTAGCCTAACCTAGCCTAATACATCCACCTAACCTAGCCTAACCTAGCCTAACCTAGCCTAACCTAGCCCTAACCTAACCTAGCCTAACCTAACCTAGCCTAATACACAGCCAACCTAACCTAACCTAGCCTAACCTGGCCTATGGCCTAGCCACCTAATAGCCTAGCCTAGCCTAACCTAACCTGCCTACCTAACCTAACCCTAACCTAACCACCTGGCCTACTACACCTAACCTAGCCTGGCACCTAACCTAGCCACTAACCTAACCTAACTAGCCTAGCCTAGCCTAACCTAACCTGGCCTAGCCCTGGCCTAGCCTGGCCTGGCCAGACACCTAACCTGGCCTAACCACTAACCTAACCTGGCCTAACACACATTACCTGGCCTGACACCTAGCCTAACCACACAGCCCCCTAACCTAACCTAGCCTGGCCTAACCTAACCACCTGGCCTACCTAGCCTGACACCTAGCCTAGCCTAGCCTAATACCTAATAGCCTAACCTAACCTAGCCTAACCTAACCTAGCCCTAGCCTAGCCTAGCCTAGCCTATTTACCTAGCCTAGCCTAGCCTAGCCTAGCCTAGCCTAGCCTAGCCTAACCTAGCCTAACCTAGCCTAGCCTAACTGGCCTAACCTAGCCTAGCCTAACCACCTAGCCCTAGCCTAGCCTAGCCTAGCCCTAGCCTAACCCTAGCCTGGCCTAGCCTAACCTAACCCTAACCACCTAGCCTGGCCTAACCACCTAGCCTAATACTAACCTGGCCTAACCTAACCCACCTAACCTAACCACCTAACCTAGCCTAACCACACATCCTGGCCTAACCTAGCCCTAGCCTACCTAATGGCCTAATCCTAACCTGGCCTGGCCTAACACCTAACCCTGGCCCCTAACCACCTAACCTAACCACAGTACCTGGCCTAACCTAATACACAGCCTAACCCTGTACCTAACCTATATAACCACACAACCACCTAACCTGGCCCTAACCTGGCCACACCAGCCTAACCTGGCCACACCTAACCTGGCCACACAACCTAACCTGGCCACCTAACCTAACCTAGCCTGGCCTAACCACACACCTAACACACCTAACCTGGCCCACAACCTGGCCTAACACAGCCTAACCTGGCCTGGCCACACAACCCACCTGGCCACCTAACCTAGCCTAACCTAACCACACAACCTAACACACCTAACCTATTACTACTAACACCTAGCCTACTAGCCTAGCCTAACCTAACCTAGCCTAACCTAGCCTAACCTAGCCTAGCCCACCTAGCCTAACCTAGCCCTAACCACATCCACTAGCCTAACCACAGCCTAACCTAACCTAACCTAGCCTAACACAACCTAGCCTACCTAGCCTAACCTAGCCTAGCCTAGCCTAACCACAACCTAACACATCTAACCTAACCTAACCTAGCCTAACCACACAGCCTAACCTAACCTAGCCTAACCTAGCCTAGCCTAGCCTAGCCCCAATACCTAACCTAACCTAACCTAACCACCTAACCTAGCCACCTAACCTGGCTAGCCACCTAACCACCACAACCTAACCTGGCCACCTAACCACACAACCTAACCACTAACCCTGGCCTAACCTAACCCTGGCCCACCTAACCTGACACACCTAACCTACCTAACCCTGGCCACCTAACCTGGCCTAACCTAACCACCTAGCACAACCTAACCTAGCCTGAACCCTGGCCACCTAACCTGGCCACCCTGGCCTACAACACCTAACCTGGCCTAACCCTGGCCACACCCTGGCCACCTAGCCTGACCACAACCCTAACCTAGCCCCTATTTACCTAACCTAACCTGACACACACACAACCCACATCACACAACCTAACCCACACAACCTGACCACCTGACCTACAGCCACCTAACCTGGCCTGACCTAGCCCTAGCCCCTAAGCCTAGCCTAGCCTGGCCTAATAGCCTAGCCCACAGCCTAACCTAGCCCTAGCCACATCTAGCCTAGCCTAGCCTAGCCTAGCCACCTAGCCTAGCCTACAGCCTAGCCTAGCCACCTAGCCTAGCCTAGCCTAGCCTAGCCTAACTAGCCTAGCCTAGCCCTAGCCCACCTAGCCCTAGCTAGCAGCACCTAGCCTAACCTAGCCTAGCCTAGCCTAACCACCTAGCCTAGCCTAGCCCTAACCTAGCCTAGCCCTAGCCTAACCACAAGCCCTAGCCTAGCCCCTAGCCTGACCCTAGCCACCTAACCTAGCCCTAGCCTAGCCTAACCTAGCCTAACTAGCCTAACCCTAGCCTAACACCTAGCCACCTAGCCTAGCCTAACCTAGCCACCTAGCCTGGCCACCTAACCCTAACCTAACCCTAGCCACCTAACCTAACCTAGACCACTAACCTACCTAACCTAATACCTAACCCACAACCTAACCTAATACCTAACCTGGCCACCTAACCTAAGCCACACAACCTAACCTAGCCTAACCTAGCCACCTAAACACAACCTAAAACACAGCCTAACCCTAACCTGGCCACACAACCTAACCCTGGCCTAGCCTAACCCTGGCCACCTAACCTGGCCACAACCTAGCCTAATACCTAACCTAGCCTGGCCTGACCTAACCACACAACCTGACACCTGGCCCACCTAACACAACCTGACCTAACCTAACCTAGCCACCTGACCAACCCTAGCCTACAACCTAGCCTAGCCTAACCTAGCCCTAGCCACACAGCCTAACCTAGCCTAGCCTAACCTAGCCTAACCTATACACCTAGCCACATCCTAGCCTAGCCTAGCCTAATACCTAGCCACCTAGCCCTAGCCTAACCTAACCTAACACAGCCTAGCCCATCCTAGCCTAACCACAGCCTAACCTAACCTACACCTAGCCTAGCCTAGCCTAACTAATACAGCCTAACCTAACCTACACCTAGCCTAGCCTAACCTAACCTAGCCCTAACCCCACCTAGCCCACACAGCCCTAACCTGGCCTAACCTAGCCACAACCTAGCCTAACCCTAGCCTAACCTAACCCTGGCCACATCCAGCCTAACCACATCCCACACAGCCTAACCTGGCCTAACCTGACACACAACCTAGCCTACCCACAACCTGGCCTAACCTACAACCTAACCTAACCACATCCACACAATACAACCAGCCTAACCTAACCTGACACACAACCTAACAACACACAACCTACACACAACACACAACCTGGCCACACAACCACACAACCTGAACACACAACCACACAACCACAACCTAACCACCTAACCTGGCCACACCTAACCACACAACCTGGCACAACCACAACCTGGCCCTAACCTAACCTGGCCTACAACCTGGCCTATAACCTAACCCTAGCCTAGCCTAACACCTAACCTAACCTAACCTAACCTAGCCTAACCTAATACCTAACCTAATACTAACCACCTAGCCTAACCTAACCTAACCCTAACCTAGCCTAGCCTAACCTAACCTAGCCTAACCTAGCCAGCCTAACCTAGCCTAGCCTAGCCTAGCCTACAACCTAGCCCTAGCCTAACCTAGCCTAGCCTAACCTAGCCTAACCTAGCCTAACCTAGCCTAACCACCTAGCCTAGCCACCTAACCTACAACCTAACCTAGCCTAGCCACCTGAACCTAACCTAGCCTAACCTAGCCTAGCCCACTAACCACATCCTAGCCTGGCCCTAACCTGACAGTACACCTAACCACAGCACACTGGCCCACATCCACAACCTGGCCTAACCTGCCACAGCCTAACCACACAACCGCCTAACTGACACAGCCTGGCCCTGAGCCTACCTAGCCTGGCCACAACACCTGGCCCCTGGCCTGAGCCTGGCCTAGCTGACCACCTAACCTGGCCACACAACCACCTGGCCACAGGCCACACACAGCCTGGCCACCTGGCCTAACCTAGCCTGTGGCCTGACCTGACACCTGGCCTGGCCACCTGGCCACACAGCCTAACCTGGCCTACAGCCACAGCCACACCTAGCCACCTGACACCTGACCTAGCCTAGCCTAACCCACCTAGCCTAACCTAGCCTGGCCCCCACAACCTACACCTGACATCCACCTAGCCTAGCCTACCCTAGCCTAACCTAGCCTGACAGCCTAACCTAGCCTAGCCTAACCTACAACTAGCCCCTAGCCTAGCCTAGCCTAACTAACCTAGCCTAACCTAATACTAACCTAGCCTAGCCTAACCCAGTAACTAACTAGCCTAGCCTAGCCCTAGCCTAACCTACTAGCCTAACCTAACCCTAATACAGCCTAACCTAGCCTAACCACCTAACCTAACCTAACCTAGCCTAGCCTAGCCTAACCCTAACCTAACCTAACCTAGCCTAACCTAGCCTAACCTAACCTAACCTAACCTAACCTAGCCTAACCCTGGCCTACAACCACACACAACCTAGCCTAACCTACAACCTAACCTAACCACAACACCTAACCTAGCCACCTAACCCTAGCCTAACCTGGCCTAACACTAACCTAGCCCACCTAACCACAACCTGGCACACCTAACCTGGCCCCTAACTGGCAACCTAACCCTGGCCTAACCACCTGACCTGGCCTGACACACAACCTGGCCCTAACCACACAACCTGGCCTAACCTAACCACACTAGCCTACCTAACCCTAACCTAGCCTACAGCCCTAACCCTAGCCTAGCCACCCTAGCCTAATACACTAGCCACAGCCTAGCCTAGCCTAACCACACCTAACCTAACCCAGCCTAGCCTATTACCTAGCCTAACCACCTAACCTAGCCTAACCTAACTACACTAACCTAGCCTAACCTAACCTAGCCTAATAGCCTACACAACCTAACCTAATAGCCTAACCTAACCCACAACCTAGCCTAACCCAGCCTAACCTAATACCTAACCTAATAGCCTAACCACCTATAATACCTAGCCCACCTAGCCCTGTAGCCTAACCTAATACTAGCCTAGCAGCCCCAGCCAGCCTAATACCTAACCCTAACCTAACACAACACCTAACCTAACCCTAGCCTAACCTAACCACTGGCACCTAAATACCTAACACCTGGCCACAACCTAACCTAACCTAACCACACAACCTAGCCACACAACCTAACCTCCACACAACCTGACACACAACCTGGCCTGGCACCTGGCCTGATCACCTGACACACACACACATCCTGGCCTAATACACTAACCTGACACACAACCTGGCCTAACCTGGCCACAGCCACCTGGCCCTGACACACAACCTGGCCACACAACCTGACCTGGCCTGACCTAACCTGACTCTAGCCCTGGCCACCTGGCCCACCTGACCTGGCCTGGCCTAGCCTAACCTAGCCTAGCCTAACCTAGCCTAGCCTGAGCCTAGCCTGAGCCACCTAGCCTAGCCTGGCCACCTAACCACAGCCTAGCCTAGCCTAGCCTAGCCTAGCCCCTAGCCTAGCCACAGCCTAGCCTAGCCCCTAGCCACACAGCCTAGCCTAGCCTAGCCTGGCCCACCTAGCCTAGCCTAGCCTAACCACACTAAGCCTAGCCTAGCCTAGCCTAGCCTGGCCTGGCCCACCTAGCCTAGCCTAGCCTACCTAGCCTGGCCACCCCTAGCCTAACCTAGCCACAGCCTAGCCTGAGCCACCTAGCCTGGCCAGCCTGGCCCTGGCCTGGCCACACACAGCCACCTGAGCCTGGCCTGGCCTGGCCTGGCCACCTGGCCTGGCCTGGCCACCTGGCCTAACCACACCTGACACACCTGGCCTAGCCTAGCCTGGCCTAACCTGGCCTAACCTAGCCACACTGAACCTGGCCTAACCTAACCTGGCCTGACCTAACCTGGCCTGGCCACCTAACCTGGCCTGACACAGCCTGACAACCTGGCCTACAACCTGGCCTGACCTGACACACCACCTGAGCCTAACCCTGTTACATGACCCTGGCAACCTGACCTGGCCCACCTGACCACACAGCCTGGCCCAGCCACACAACCTAGTACCTAATACCCTAGCCTAACCACAGCCTAACCTAACCTAACCTACACTAACCTAACCTAACCACTAATACCTAGCCTAACCTAGCCACCACCTAGCCTAACCTATAACCTAACCACCTAGCCTAACACCTAACCTAACCCTTAACCTAGCTACCTAACCTAGCCTAGCCTAACCTAATACAGCCACCTAGCCCTAGCCTAGCCTAGCCTAGCCTATAACCTAGCCTAGCCTAGCCCTAACCCAACCTAGCCAACCTAGCCTAGCCTAGCCCCTAGCCCTAGCCTAACCTAGCCACCTAGCCTAGCCTAATATAACCCTAGCCAGCCTAACCTACCTAGCCCTAGCCTAATACCTAACCTAACCTAGCCTGGCCTAGCCCTAACCTAACACAGCCCCTAACCTAGCCTAACCTAACCCACAACCTAACCCACAACCTAACCTAACCCTAACCACAGCACCTGGCCCTGGCCTAACCTAACCTAACCTAACCTAACCTGGCCACACTAACCTGGCCTAACCTGACAAGCCTGACACAACCCTGGCCACCTGGCCTGGCCTGGCCTGGCACTGACCCCTGACACCACCTGCCTGGCCAACCTGACACAATCCACCACACACCTGGCCTGGCCACAACACAACCTACAGCCTAACCCTGGCCTAACCACCTAGCCTAACCTGGCCACCTAGCCTAATACACAACATCTAACCTAACCTAACTATATAACCTAGCCTAACCTATACACAACCTAGCCTAACCTAACCTAGCCTAGCCTAGCCTAGCCTAGCCCTAACCTAACCTATAACCTAATAGCCTAACCTAGCCTAGCCTAGCCTAAGCCTAACCTAGCCTAACCCTAGCCTAACCTAGCCTAGCCTAGCCTAGCCTAACCCTAGCCACCTAACCTAACCTAGCCTAGCCCACATCCCTAGCCTAACACAGCCTGGCCTAGCCTAGCCTAGCCACCTAACCTAACAGCCTAACCTAGCCTAACCCTAGCCTGGCCACTAGCCACCTAGCCTAACCTAGCCTACACCCACAGCCTGGCCTAATCCACCTAACCTGGCCTAGCCTAGCCACACAGCTAGCCACACAACCTAGCCTAACCACACAACCTAGCCTAGCCTGGCCCCTAACCTGGCCTAACCTAACCTGGCCTACAGCCCTGGCCACACAACCTGGCCCACCTAGCCTGACCTAACCTGGCCCACCTGGCCTGGCCTGGGACCTGACCTGACCACCTGGCCCTGGCCACACAACCTGGCCTGGCCTGGCCTGGCCTGACACCTGGCCTGGCCTGGCCACACCACCTGGCCACACAGCCTGGCCCTAACACAGCAACCTAGCCTACAGACCTAACCCTGGCCTGGCCTATTACCTAACCTACACAGCCTAGCCTGGCCTGACACAACCTAGCCTAACCTAACCTAGCCTAGCCTAGCCACCTAACCTAACCTAGCCACCTAGCCTAACCCTAGCCTAGCCTAGCCTAACCCACCTAACCTAGCCTAACCTAACCTAGCCTAGCCTACACAACCTAGCCCTAGCCCAACAGCCTAGCCTAGCCTAGCCCTAGCCCACCTGAGCCCTAGCCCTAACCTAGCCTAACCACCTAGCCTAGCCTAGCCTAACTAGCCCACATCCTAACCTACACACAAACCTAGCCTAGCCTAACCTACAGCCTAAGCCTAACCTGGCCACCTAGCCTGGCCTAGCCTAATACCTAACCTAGCCTAACCTACAGCCTAACCTGGCCTAACCTAACCCCTAACCTAACCTATACACAGCCTGGCCACACAACCACCACCTAGCCTATTACAACCTAGCCTAACCTAACCTGGCCTACACCTGGCCACAGCCCACAACCACACACACAAACCTGGCCACCTAACCTGGCCTGGCCTAACACCTAACCTGACACACCTAACCTGACAACCTGGCCACCTGGCCTGGCCACAACCTAACCTACACCCTGGCCCACCTGGCCTGGCCTGACAACCACACACAACCTAGCCTGACAACCTAACCTGGCCACCTAGCCTAGCCTGGCCACACAACCTACCACCTGACCTAACCACCTAACCTAGCCTAACACCACAATACAACACACCCAGCCTAGCCTAACCTACTAGCCTAATACACAGCCTAACCTAGCCTAGCCTAATACCTAGCCTAGCCTAGCCTAGCCTAGCCTAACCACCTAACCTAACCTAGCCTAGCCTAACCTAAGCCCTAGCCTAGCCACCTAGCCTAGCCTAACCTAGCCTAACCTAACCTAGCCTAGCCTAACCTAGCCCTAACCTAAACCTAGCCACAGCCTAGTACTAGCCTAACCTAGTACCTAACCCTAGCCTAGCCTAGACCTAGCCCTATAGCCTGAGCCTAGCCTAACCTAGCCCTAGCCTAGCCTAGCCTATACCTACCTATTACCTAGCCTCTGACACCTAGCCCTGGCCCTAACCTACCTGGCCTGACAGCCTAGCCTAGCCCTGGCCCTAACCTGACCTAGCCCTAGCCTGGTACCTAACCTGACCCTGGCCTGACACCTACCTAACCTAGCCCTGGCACAACCACCTACCTGGCCACCTGGCCTGACCTGGCCACCTGACCTGGCCTGACCTGGCACACCTGGCCTGGCCACACACCTGGCACCTAACCTGGCCACCTGGCCTAACCACCTGGCCACACACCACCTAACCTGGCCTACAAGCCTGGCCTAACCTAGCCCTGGCCACCTAACCTGACACCTAGCCTAATACCTAGCCTAGCCACACCTAACCTAGCCTAATAATACAACCCTGACCTAGCCTAACACAGCCTAGCCTAACCTAGCCTAATATAGCCTAGCCTAGCCTAACCTAGCCTAACCTAGCCAGCCTAACCTAACCTAGCCTAGCCACCACCTAACCTAGCATCCAGCCTAACCTAGCCCTAACCTAACCTAGCCTAACCTAGCCTAACACACAACCTACCTTGACCCTAGCCTAACCCTAGCCTAACCTAGCCTGGCCCTAGCCCCTAGCCACACAGCCTAACCTAACCATCCTAGTAGCCACCTAACCTAGCCTAACCTAACCCTAGCCTAGCCTAACCCTGGCCTAGCCTAACCTACCTAACCTAGCCTAGCACCTGCCACACACACCTAACCTGGCCTAACCTAGCCTAGCCTAACCCCTAACCACAACCACACAACCTGGCCAGCACAACCCACAGCCCACCTAACCCAGCCCTAACCTAGCCACACAAACCTGGCCACACAACCTAACCTACACCTGGCCACCTAACCCTGGCCTAACCTGGCCACCTGACACCTAGCCTAACCTGGCCACCTGGCCCACAGCCTAACCTAACCTGACACAACCCTGGCCTACAACCTGGCCTACACAACCTGACCTGACACAACCTGGCCACCTGACCTAGCCTGGCCTAACCTGACACAACCTGACCTAACCTGACCTGTACACAAGCCA
>NC_080720.1:34274045-34276545 GCF_019097595.1 Hemibagrus wyckioides | reverse complement strand
ATGACTGTTAAAGGTGGACGCATTTAAAGCCACATAGATTCTCTCTCTCTCTCTCTCTCTCTCCCCCTTTTACACACACACACACACATGCACATGCACACACACCACTTCTGACATTTCCGTTGCAGGAAACGACCTCAGAAACTCTAGAGAAGAGAAGGGCAGGCAGTGCACATTATAAAGCTGGAGGTTCTGGAGAACTCTGTGGAGTTTGTATTAAAGGTTCTGGTCACTCAGGTCCTCAGAGGAACAGCAGGAACAATAAAAACCTGAAAACATCTCAGTGGCCGTCATTTGTAGAGAAGACAGAGCTCAGACGTTGGACGTTTCCTATAAATACATGCAACAGGAAGTGGTTATGAAGCAGAGCGCGTGCAGACCCAGGGAGTGTGTGAGAAGCTGAAACAGTAAGGATCAGTAAAGAACTGACCGTGACGGGAGCTAAACCTCTGAGAGTGAAGTAACTCCATCCTTCCATCACTCCTTCACTACATCTATGGGAACTGATAAGGAGTCTGAGGCGGAGGCGCGCGCAGAGATGGAGAAAGATGAGGTGATGCATGAGGAGGAGAACGGAGGAGAGCGCGCGGACGATGGGAACTTATTAAACACGTACACCTGGCACACGGAGGGCGCGCGCGGCGATCCATCAGAGAAAAGCACGGGAAACAAGTGGAGTAAGATGCAGAGCTGGAGGAAAACGCTGAGTGAGGACACGCCCTCTAAATCACCGGCACCGTCACCGGCACCGGGGTCGCGTGGGGGGGGCGGAGGCACCAAACCCGCCAGTGGGAGGAAGAACCCATTCCGCAGAGCGCTGTCAGAACCTCCCGGCTCGCTCCTGTCCTCCATCCTGTCTCCTTCATCATCATCATCACCTTCACCGGTGGAGACCGGCGCGGCCGCGGACACGCCACAGGGCGGGAAATTCCGCAAATACCTGCGCCAGGTGTCCCAGAGACTGAAGAGGCCACGCGCACAAAACCGAAACAACACGAGCACCGCACAACAACAACAACAACAACAACAGCGCGAGGGTGAGAACCACTGACCATCATCAGCATCATCATAATTATAAAAAAACTTCAATTAATAAAATAATAGAAAAATGCAAATGTCAAACACAGACTTAATCATTTTAACATCTAATATTCTTCTTATATTCAGATTCTGAAAAAAAAAATCAGATGTTCAAGTGAAATATTTAACTTTAAACTCAAACTCTAACAGTGAAGGAGCCTTAAGAGGCAGAATAAACACTTCCGGTTGCCAGATTGAGACTTTTCTTGTCAAATCCCTTTAAAGAGAATTTAACTGAAATTGAAGTAAAACATAAAATTCCACTTTCAGCAGAGACACATGTGATATGTTAGGGTCAGTAAAAGGTCAGTCAATCAGTACCATTTACTGGTTCATGGCGGATGTGTTTTTTTCCTCTTCTTTTTTAATGAGACATATAAAGGTTTTAAACGCAGATGCCCCGCCCCCGATTGTGTAATTGGCTGATTCCCGGTGACGTCAGCATGACTTCTGTAAAATCCCTGACTGGTGAACTCTTTAACGATGGAGATTAATCCTTCAGCATTCCGTCTTAGAAATAATTAACTTTATACAGTGACACAGGAAACTTTTAATAAAATAAAACATTTTAAACTTGATTTTGTTTCCAGAAGCAGAGATACGATCTGATGAGAACTTTTACACCATTAAACACAATGCAGTGGTTAGATTCAAGAATTACTCATTCTGACAGCGTGTGTGTGTGTGTGTGTGTGTGTGTGTGTGTGTGTGTGTGTGTGTGTGTGTGTAGATGTGCCAAGTGTGGACCCTGCAGATTCAGTTCAGTTCTCCTGGGTTCCTCAGGATGTTCCTGTGTGGGACATCAATAACTGTATCCTTCAGGATGGACAGATCTTCATCTCCCGAGAGGAGGAGGTATACACACAAACACACACACACACACAAACACACACACACACACACACACACACAAACACACACACAGACACTGTGTTCAGTTGGTGTCACTGCCCTGCTCCACTGACAGACTGAGGAGGTCGTTCCTCCTCCATGCCATGCGACTCTTTAATTCCACACGGGGTGGGAGGAGTCAGTGCTGACACTACTCTCTCTCTGTACTGGACTGTACAATAAAACACACACTACACACAATACACTCCGGTTTATACAGAACTCTCACTACACTCCGGTTTATACAGAACTCTCACTACACTCCGGTTTATACAGAACTCTCACTACACTCCGGTTTATACAGAACTCTCACTACACTCCGGTTTATACAGAACTCTCACTACACTCCGGTTTATACAGAACTCTCACTACACTCCGGTTTATACGGAACTCTCACTCCGGTTTATACAGAACTCTCACTACACTGCGGTTTATACAGAACTCTCACTACACTCCGGTTTATACGGAACTCTCACTACACTCCGGTTTATACGGAACTCTCACTACACTCCGGTTTATACGGAACTCT
>NC_080720.1:34191545-34271545 GCF_019097595.1 Hemibagrus wyckioides | reverse complement strand
AAATGGATGTGTGTGTGTGAGAGACATCGTGGTGTTGAGTGTGTGTGTGTGTGTGTGAGAGAGAGACAGCGTGGTGTTGAGTGTGTGTGTGTGTGAGAGAGAGACAGCGTGGTGTTGAGTGTGTGTGTGTGTGTGTGAGAGAGAGACAGCGTGGTGTTGAGTGTGTGTGTGTGAGAGAGAGACAGCGTGGTGTTGAGTGTGTGTGTGTGTGAGAGAGAGAGACAGCGTGGTGTTGAGTGTGTGTGTGTGTGTGAGAGAGAGACAGCGTGGTGTTGAGTGTGTGTGTGTGTGAGGGAGAGAGAAACAGAGTGGTGTTGAGTGTGTGTGTGTGTGAGAGAGAGACAGCGTGGTGTTGAGTGTGTGTGTGTGTGTGTGTGTGTGAGAGAGAGACAGAGTGGTGTTGAGTGTGTGTGTGTGAGAGAGAGACAGAGTGGTGTTGAGTGTGTGTGTGTGTGAGAGAGAGACAGCGTGGTGTTGAGTGTGTGTGTGTGTGTGAGAGAGAGACAGCGTGGTGTTGAGTGTGTGTGTGTGTGTGAGAGAGAGAGACAGCGTGGTGTTGAGTGTGTGTGTGTGTGTGTGAGAGAGAGAGACAGCGTGGTGTTGAGTGTGTGTGTGTGTGTGAGAGAGAGACAGCGTGGTGTTGAGTGTGTGTTTGTGTGTGAGGGAGAGAGAAACAGAGTGGTGTTGAGTTTGTGTGTGTGTGTGTGTGAGAGAGAGACAGCGTGGTGTTGAGTGTGTGTGTGTGTGTGTGAGAGAGAGACAGCGTGGTGTTGAGTGTGTGTGTGTGTGAGAGAGAGAGACAGCGTGGTGTTGAGTGTGTGTGTGTGTGAGAGAGAGAGACAGCGTGGTGTTGAGTGTGTGTGTGTGTGTGAGAGAGAGACAGCGTGGTGTTGAGTGTGTGTGTGTGTGAGGGAGAGAGAAACAGAGTGGTGTTGAGTGTGTGTGTGTGTGAGAGAGAGACAGCGTGGTGTTGAGTGTGTGTGTGTGTGTGTGAGAGAGAGACAGAGTGGTGTTGAGTGTGTGTGTGTGAGAGAGAGACAGAGTGGTGTTGAGTGTGTGTGTGTGTGAGAGAGAGACAGCGTGGTGTTGAGTGTGTGTGTGTGTGTGAGAGAGAGACAGCGTGGTGTTGAGTGTGTGTGTGTGTGTGAGAGAGAGAGACAGCGTGGTGTTGAGTGTGTGTGTGTGTGTGTGAGAGAGAGAGACAGCGTGGTGTTGAGTGTGTGTGTGTGTGTGAGAGAGAGACAGCGTGGTGTTGAGTGTGTGTTTGTGTGTGAGGGAGAGAGAAACAGAGTGGTGTTGAGTTTGTGTGTGTGTGTGTGTGAGAGAGAGACAGCGTGGTGTTGAGTGTGTGTGTGTGTGTGTGAGAGAGAGAGACAGCGTGGTGTTGAGTTTGTGTGTGTGTGTGAGGGAGAGAGAAACAGAGTGGTGTTGAGTTTGTGTGTGTGTGTGTGTGTGTGTGGTGAACATGGTGTTCAGGCGCTGGATAGTTTGTGGTGGAGCGCTGGGTAAGAATGATTTTTAATAGATGATAATGTTGTGTGTTTTTTATTGGAATGTAAATGTGATTAATGCAAATTATTTAATTAGTCATTAATAACAGAATCATTAAATACTGTGACATTTAACGGTAACAAGTCCTGCAACAGTGTGTGTGTTGTGAGTGTTGTGTTGTGTTGTGTTGTGAGTGTTGTGTTGTGTTGTGTTGTGAGTGTTGTGTTGTGAGTGTTGTGTTGTGTTGTGTGTGTTGTGAGTGTTGTGTTGTGTTGTGAGTGTTGTGTTGTGTTGTGTTGTTGTGAGTGTTGTGTTGTAAGTGTTGTGTTGTGAGTGTTGTGAGTGTTGTGTTGTGAGTGTTGTGTTATGTTGTGTTGTGTTGTGTTGTGTTGTGAGTGTTGTGTTGTGAGTGTTGTGTTGTGAGTGTTGTGTTGTAAGTGTTGTGTTGTGAGTGTTGTGTTGTGAGTGTTGTGTTGTTGTGTTGTTGTGAGTGTTTTGTTGTTGTGAGTGTTGTGTTGTGAGTTGTGAGTGTTGTGTTGTTGTGAGTGTTGTGTTGTGTTGTGAGTGTTGTGTTGTGAGTGTTGTGTTGTGTTGAGTTGTTGTGAGTGTTGTGAGTGTTGTGTTGTGAGTGTTGTGTTGTGAGTGTTGTGTTGTTGTGAGTGTTGTATTGTTGTGAGTGTTGTGTTGTGAGTGTTGTGTTGTTGTGAGTGTTGTGAGTGTTGTGTTGTGAGTGTTGTGTTGTTGTGAGTGTTGTGTTGTGAGTGTTGTGTTGTGAGTGTTGTGTTGTGAGTGTTGTGTTGTTGTGAGTGTTGTGTTGTGTTGTTGTGAGTGTTGTGTTGTGAGTGTTGTGTTGTTGTGAGTGTTGTGTTGTGAGTGTTGTGTTGTGTTGTTGTTGTGAGTGTTGTGTTGTGAGTGTTGTGTTGTTGTGAGTGTTGTGTTGTGAGTGTTGTGTTGTGAGTGTTGTGTTGTTGTGAGTGTTGTGTTGTGAGTGTTGTGTTGTGTGTTGTGTTGTTGTGAGTGTTGTGTTGTGTTGTTGTGAGTGTTGTGTTGTGAGTGTTGTGAGTGTTGTGTTGTTGTGAGTGTTGTGTTGTGTTGTGTTGTTGTGAGTGTTGTGTTGTGAGTGTTGTGTTGTGTTGTGTTGTTGTGAGTGTTGTGTTGTTGTGAGTGTTGTGTTGTGAGTGTTGTGTTGTGTTGTGTTGTTGTGAGTGTTGTGTTGTGAGTGTTGTGTTGTTGTGAGTGTTGTGTTGTGAGTGTTGTGTTGTGTTGTTGTGAGTGTTGTGTTGTGAGTGTTGTGAGTGTTGTGTTGTTGTGAGTGTTGTGTTGTGAGTGTTGTGTTGTGAGTGTTGTGTTGTGAGTGTTGTGTTGTTGTGAGTGTTGTGTTGTGAGTGTTGTGTTGTTGTGAGTGTTGTGTTGTGAGTGTTGTGAGTGTTGTGTTGTTGTGAGTGTTGTGTTGTGAGTGTTGTGTTGTGAGTGTTGTGTTGTGAGTGTTGTGTTGTTGTGAGTGTTGTGAGTGTTGTGTTGTGAGTGTTGTGTTGTTGTGAGTGTTGTGTTGTGAGTGTTGTGTTGTGAGTGTTGTGTTGTGTTGTTGTGAGTGTTGTGTTGTTGTGAGTGTTGTGTTGTGAGTGTTGTGTTGTGAGTGTTGTGTTGTGTTGTTGTGAGTGTTGTGTTGTTGTGAGTGTTGTGTTGTGAGTGTTGTGTTGTGAGTGTTGTGTTGTGTTGTTGTGAGTGTTGTGTTGTTGTGAGTGTTGTGTTGTGAGTGTTGTGTTGTGAGTGTTGTGTTGTGTTGTTGTGAGTGTTGTGTTGTTGTGAGTGTTGTGTTGTTGTGAGTGTTGTGTTGTGAGTGTTGTGAGTGTTGTGTTGTGAGTGTTGTGTTGTGAGTGTTGTGTTGTGTGTTGTGTTGTTGTGAGTGTTGTGTTGTGTTGTTGTGAGTGTTGTGTTGTGAGTGTTGTGAGTGTTGTGTTGTTGTGAGTGTTGTGAGTGTTGTGTTGTGTTGTGAGTGTTGTATTGTTGTGAGTGTTGTGTTGTGAGTGTTGTGTTGTGAGTGTTGTGAGTGTTGTGTTGTGAGTGTTGTGTTGTTGTGAGTGTTGTGTTGTGAGTGTTGTGAGTGTTGTGAGTGTTGTGTTGTGAGTGTTGTGAGTGTTGTGAGTGTTGTGAGTGTTGTGTTGTGAGTGTTGTGTTGTTGTGAGTGTTGTGAGTGTTGTGTTGTGAGTGTTGTGTTGTTGTGAGTGTTGTGAGTGTTGTGTTGTTGTGAGTGTTGTGTTGTGAGTGTTGTGAGTGTTGTGTTGTTGTGAGTGTTGTGTTGTGAGTGTTGTGTTGTTGTGAGTGTTGTGTTGTGAGTGTTGTATTGTTGTGAGTGTTGTGTTGTGAGTGTTGTTGTGTTGTTGTGACTGTTGTGAGTGTTGTGTTGTGAGTGTTGTGTTGTTGTGAGTGTTGTGAGTGTTGTGTTGTGAGTGTTGTGAGTGTTGTGTTGTGAGTGTTGTGTCGTGAGTGTTGTGTTGTTGTGAGTGTTGTGTTGTGAGTGTTGTGTTGTTGTGAGTGTTGTGAGTGTTGTGTTGTGAGTGTTGTGTTGTTGTGAGTGTTGTGTTGTTGTGAGTGTTGTGTTGTGAGTGTTGTGTTGTTGTGAGTGTTGTGAGTGTTGTGAGTGTTGTGTTGTTGTGAGTGTTGTGTTGTGAGTGTTGTGTTGTTGTGAGTGTTGTGTTGTGAGTGTTGTGAGTGTTGTGTTGTTGTGAGTGTTGTGTTGTGAGTGTTGTGTTGTTGTGAGTGTTGTGTTGTGAGTGTTGTGTTGTTGTGAGTGTTGTGTTGTGAGTGTTGTATTGTTGTGAGTGTTGTGTTGTGAGTGTTGTTGTGTTGTTGTGACTGTTGTGAGTGTTGTGTTGTGAGTGTTGTGTTGTTGTGAGTGTTGTGAGTGTTGTGTTGTGAGTGTTGTGAGTGTTGTGTTGTGAGTGTTGTGTCGTGAGTGTTGTGTTGTTGTGAGTGTTGTGTTGTGAGTGTTGTGTTGTTGTGAGTGTTGTGAGTGTTGTGTTGTGAGTGTTGTGTTGTTGTGAGTGTTGTGTTGTTGTGAGTGTTGTGTTGTGAGTGTTGTGTTGTTGTGAGTGTTGTGAGTGTTGTGTTGTTGTGAGTGTTGTGTTGTGAGTGTTGTGTTGTTGTGAGTGTTGTGTTGTTGTGAGTGTTGTGTTGTGAGTGTTGTGGTGTGAGTGTTGTGTTGTGAGTGTTGTGTTGTTGTGAGTGTTGTGTTGTTGTGAGTGTTGTGTTGTTGTGAGTGTTGTGAGTGTTGTGTTGTGAGTGTTGTGTTGTTGTGAGTGTTGTGTTGTTGTGAGTGTTGTGTTGTTGTGAGTGTTGTGTTGTTGTGAGTGTTGTGTCGTGAGTGTTGTGTTGTTGTGAGTGTTGTGAGTGTTGTGTTGTTGTGTTGTTGTGAGTGTTGTGTTGTGAGTGTTGTGTTGTTGTGAGTGTTGTGTTGTTGTGAGTGTTGTGTTGTTGTGAGTGTTGTGTTGTTGTGAGTGTTGTGTTGTTGTGTTGTTGTGTTGTTGTGAGTCCTGACCTGTGCTCCTCTGTGGAGTTAATAGACAGTGATGTTTGTTAGTGTCAGTGTGAGATTCTGTTCCTCAGGTGCTGATTTGCTGATTTTGTGTTTCTGTAAAACCACATCCTGTAACTCACCACACAGACACACACACACACACACACACACACAGACACACACACACACACACACACACACAGACACAGACACACACACACACACACAGACACACACACACACACAGGAAATGAATAATATTCAGATTAATTTTGTGTATAATTTTCAGAGTGCACTCCAGATCACGCCCCTGTGTCCAGCACCCTGAAGCCCAAAACTCAGGACGGTGGAGTGAGAGTGAGTATCACACACTAACCTCAGAGTATCACACACTAACCCCAGAGTGAGTATCACACACTAACCTCAGAGTATCACACACTAACCTCAGAGTATCACACACTAACCTCAGAGTATCACACACTAACCCCAGAGTGAGTATCACACACTAACCTCAGAGTATCACACACCAACCCCAGAGTGAGTATCACACACTAACCCCAGAGTGAGTATCACACACTAACCTCAGAGTATCATACACTAACCTCAGAGTATCACACACTAACCCCAGAGTGAGTATCACACACTAACCCCAGAGTGAGTATCACACACTAACCCCAGAGTGAGTATCACACACTAACCCCAGAGTATCACACACTAACCCCAGAGTGAGTATCACACACTAACCCCAGAGTATCACACACTAACCCCAGAGTGAGTATCACACTCTTGTAACACAGCTGTTCTCACTGTCCTGCTGTAGTGTAGCAGTGTTTTATTTTTCAGGATATTGCTTTAACCATTACACAATACTTCATCAATATAGAAATCTCTCTCTCTCTCTCTCTCTCTCTCTCTCTCTCGTGTTCAGATGAAGATAAAGCGTCGTCTGCAGGGTGGAGCTCACAGGAAACTGAGTAACCCTCAGCTGAACGTAGTGGGACTGAGTCCTGCAGCACGGTGCAGTCTGTCTGTCTATCTGTATTTTTGTGTCTGTCTCTCTATCTGTTTATCTAGCTTGCTCTCTGCTTGTCTTTCTCTGCCTGTCTGTCTGTCTGTCTTTCTGTTTGTCTGTGTGCAGTAGTTTATTCTTCTCTGAGGTTGAAGCTCATGTGTGGTTCTGTGTGTGTGTGTGTGTGTATGTGTGTGTGTATCAGGTTTGGTTCTCGAGAATCTCTCTCAGTACCCCTGAGTGCAGCTGAAAGTCTGGACGTGAGTTCGGACTGTACCACTGTGATTCGGCCGGTGCACAGCTCCATCCTGGGAGAGAAGTACTGCTTTGAAGTGATAAACTCGGACAGTAACCACTGCTTCGGCTGCAGCTCTGCAGCCGAGAGAGATCGCTGGATCGAGAACCTGCGGCGCACTGCTCGGCCAAATAAGGTACGAATTTTGGATCAGAATGAGGTTCTTTCGGGGAAAATGAAACAAATCACAAGCTAACTCGTAATTTCTTGGAAATTAAAAAAATAATTAATTGTTGAAATTCATAAATTCTTTTCAATGGTTTAAATGTACATTTTAGTGTGTGGAGACACAGTGGGTGGAGTTACTCAGCACCTGTGGCTTACACACACTCACCTGAAGCGGTCCGAGCCTTAACACAGTATGACTGTGCTAACTCCACTTAACAATGCTTCACTGGTCACTTCAGTGGTCATGAGACTCTTTCCTTGCTGCTACACTACACAATAGTTTAAAGACAATTGTTATTCCTGAGGTTTTTGTTCCTCTATGTATTTATTCTCCTGTGTAGTTTCTGTACTGCTGTGTTGTTATGTAGTGCACCAAGGTCCTACCGTGTATCAGGCGAATAGACGCTGCAACCCACTTGACTTATTTTAATTTTTGGTTACTGGTTTAGGTTCTTTGATGAACATGTATGTGTTTGTTGTAAAAGTTCTGGTTCTCATGTAGGATAACTGTGAGCGCACGGAGAACTCCCTCAGCCTGTGGGTGAACGAAGCTAAAGGTCTCCCAGCAAAAAAACGCTACTACTGTGAGGTTTATCTCGACGGTACGCTGTTTGCTCGTACCAGTAGCCGTGCCGTGGGTAAAGCATCATCAAACCCTGTGAATGACGGAGGGTCAAGCACCGTGGGCGTGTCTTCTGGAGGAAGTGGAAGTGCAGGGGGGTGCCAGCTGTTTTGGGGCGAGCTTTTCGAGCTTGATAATCTGCCCCCTGTTACACAGATCACACTCCACCTGTTCCGTGATGATGACCCCAAAAAAAAGCGCCACTCGAAGGATGAGAGCATCTCTTACCCCTTGGGCAGCGTGGCTCTGTCTCTGGCAAACATTAAAGGACGAGTGTTTCAGGAGAAATGGTATCCCATCATTCCCTACAAGCCTCCAGGTACAGGTGGGGCAAAGGAGCAGCTTGGGCCACAGGCGAGTATCCGGGTGAAGGCCCGATTCCAGAACCTGCAGGTGCTGCCCATCGAGAGATATAAGGAGTTTGCGGAGTCTGTCACACGGGGGTATGTGGAGATGTGTAGCAACCTGGAGCCTCTGCTGAATGTCAGAGATAAAGAAGAGCTGGCTGGAGCACTTGTCCATGTCCTACAGAGCATCGGAAAGGCCAAGGTAGGTACCAAGGCTTGCTGAAATGTATGTGTGGTGCAGGATTAAAGTGTTTAAAGGGTTTTATTTAAAGTTAAATCACTGAGAAAAGAAAGAATACATTCATCATCAGAACAGCAGAAAGTAAGATTAAAGCCTGAGTAAAAACATGGAGAACAGACTGCTGTGGAGAACTCGAGAACCCTCAAAGGCTTGGATTTATATTAATCGATAGAGTAAGGACGAGGAAATTCAATTCGGTTTTAATTTCATAAACCTTTAAATAAAATCCTAAAGAGCGAGCCAAAGGGGACATTCGAGACAGAGAAACTTCCTGAGATGGAATAAGGAAAGAACTTTGAGAGGAACCTCGGTTTCTTCCCTTGTTCAGAAGAACAGAAATCTCTGACCAAATATAGAAGTTATAAAATAATAAACATGGGCAAGAAATCAGCAGAAAGAGGAAATATTAATGAGAACAAGAAACTCAAACAGGACAAACAGGGACAGACGGAGACAAAGGACTGAGTTTAAACATCACCGAAGTCTAATCAGAGACCAGCATTCTGCTGTCTGAATGATAGAGTATAATTATTGGTAGTAATTTTAGGTCTGTGATTTAGCTACAAAGGGACTCAAATATTTGCGGTTTCTTTTTCTCAGGATTTCCTGATCGAACTGGGTCGTGCTGAAGTCCAGCGCTCGGGCGAGAACGAAGCTCTAATCTTCAGAGAAAACACTTTGGCCACCAAAGCCATAGACGAGTACATGAAGCTGGTGGGGCAGAAATATCTCATCGATACCCTTGGTACAGAAAGTTCCAGATTAGTTTTATTAATCTGTTTATCTCCTCTACATGTTGTTTTTGTAGATAATGTTATTGCACCTTCTGCTGCTTGGACGAAATGCTTCTGTATTTCTTTGTGCTTTATTTTAGACTTTATTAATAGTAGAAGTGATTTGTGATTTTTGGCTGTACATTTAGCCCAGTGTTTGTGTATTTACACTGATATATGAGTGTATGAACACACACTTTTTCTTCTCTCACTATCTGGCTCTGCCCCACAACACACCAGTTTATAAACTGTGAAATCACTGTGTTTGTTTCTCACATGCTGTTGAACAGGAGATTTTATCGCTCGCCTGTATGCAACCTCAGAAAGCTGTGAAGTCGATCCGCAGAAATGTTCTGCCTCCGAGCTGCTGGTCAACCAGCGCCACCTGAAGGAAGCGTGTGGAGAAGTGGTGCGGCAGATCACCGAGACGCACAGGTCAGAACCGCAGTCTGGATTTTACTAAAGGAGATGTTTAGTGGTTTAGTTGTGTAGTAAAGTGAAGGCTATAACCTTCATTAGCCTCACAGCTCCAGTAAAGAGCTTAAAAAACTCATTTCTTTACTACAGCCTTTCTATGATGCAGTTCTGGGAGTGTGTGTGATTTGGTTTTGTGATGTGGTCTCGGTGTGATCCGTCTCCTGCAGCTCTTTTCCAGTGGAACTGAATGAAATTTTCTCCAGCTGGGTGTCTGATTGTGAGGAACGGGGACGAGCGGACATCGGATACCGCCTCATTTCAGCATCTTTGTTTCTCCGGTTCCTCTGTCCAGCCATCCTCAGTCCCTCTCTTTTCGGACTGACCCAACCGTACCCAGAACCCAACACGCTCCGTACTCTGACTCTCACAGCTAAGGTGCTGCAGAACCTCGCTAATTTCACCCCGTGAGTTACAGGAACTGTACAACACTCACAACGTCACTCACCCAACTCTGTGGAATGAACATGAAGTTAGCAGTCATTCAGACCGTCTCCCGTATTCCAACACGCGTTGTTCATTTTTCAGAATGTTTCAGAGAAATTGCAGTTAGTGTTGCATCACAGCACTCGTTAGCTTGTTAGCATTCCAGTTTGATATAATAGTTATATTCATGGGTTATAAAATAAGATATTTATTTCATAATTTCATAACTTATTTTAGGAATTTATATTACAGCCAAATATCCACACTAACAAACACGAGAACTCTGAGCATGCAAATTCCAGTTAGGCCGAATAAAAATGAGAGATCACATCTTAAAAAAATCAAACACAGATTGTAGTCCAGAGAAGAAAGTACTGACCAAAATGATCTAAGTGATTATGCTACATGACCACACACAAACTAAACACTGAATTTATGAAATGAAATAAAAATGTATAGTCAGCAGATGAGCTCGAGATCCAAAAAAGAGTTGAGGGTTCAGCTGTTCTTTCTGTTCATACTGTAGGTTTGGAGAGAAAGAAGAGTACATGCTGTTTATGAATGAGTTCCTGGAGGAACACTGGGATGATATGAGGACTTTCCTGCAGAAAGTATCAAACCCTGACAGTGAAATAGAGATGGCTCACTTTGATGGTTATGTGGATCTTCCTTTACGCCTTGCTGTGCTTCACGGCCTGCTGGTGGATATCATCTCCCCAATGAAACTGGTAATAAATTCATCAAAAAATATCAATTATAAATAAAAAAATACAAACTATAACTACAAAGTTACAGTTTTATTTATTATTATTTTAAGATAAATGATAAAAAAAAATTCTAAAGTTCTGCCACTAAAAGCAAAAACAGTTGATGGCTTCACCTTCACTCACAAGTCGTCGTGTGTTGTGCTGATGTGAATAAACATGTTTATTTTAATTATGCAGGAACCTGAAACTCTAAACAACTTTCTCTTTTTCTCAGGAAACTATAAACAACCTGCAGCCACTACCCTCCGTCCTTAACCAGATCACCGAGCACCTCGGCCCAGATGTTCCCCGGATTACCTGCAGCAGGTAACGGGAAAAGCCCTGAAACGGGAATGCTTAGTGGGAAAGGCTGAATAAACGGGAATGTTCAGCAGTGACATTGTGTTCAGGAGCGGGATTGGTGAGGATTTGGACTTGGACGGATTTGTTGTTGTAGTGAGCAGTTATGTTTGTTTTGTTCATTCAGGTATAGTGCTGAAACAGCCAAGCCCACATATGTTCCTCCCAAAGATCTCGACAAGTACAGTCCACTGAACACGTCCCTCCTGCAACTGCAACAAATAAACCCGATATCCACACAGGCCAAGGGCAAAAACCGCAAGCAGGTGACAAGGACACAGAGTGTCCCTGCCTCTGAGAGACACCACCGCCATCCTCTGAAGAGAACAACCAGCAACACTGAGTTGACTGAGACACCTGACATCCACCATGAGGAGAACCACATGAAGATCTCACCACCACAGCAAGTGAGGGTTTTATGAGGGCTCTTCAAAGCATCTAGTGATCTCTTTTTCCTCCAACCATCTGAGCTTCTTTAACCTCACTCTGGATGTGTTGTTCATATGATAGTGATGTACATTCCTTCCTGTGTGTGTGTGTGTGTGTGTGTGTGTGTGTGTGTGTGTGTGTAGATCTTGACTAATAAACCTGCACCTGCTCCTGTTCCCTGGATCAAAGAGCATGTTCAGGCCGAAACAAGCCTGCTGGAAAAGGTGTGTGTTCATGCTGAACATCATAATTATCATGGTCTCCAGGACTAAAGCCAGTTACCTTTTACATGCTCTCTAACACATCTGTCCCCAACACCTCTGTCTCTAACACATCTGTCCCCAACACCTCTGTCTCTAACACATCTGTCCCCAACACCTCTGTCTCTAACACCTCTGTCTCTAACACCTCTGTCTCTAACACATCTGTCCCCAACACCTCTGTCTCTAACACCTCTGTCTCTAACACCTCTGTCTCTAACACATCTGTCCCCAACACCTCTGTCTCTAACACATCTGTCCCCAACACCTCTGTCTCTAACACATCTGTCTCTAACACCTCTGTCTCTAACACATCTGTCCCCAACACCTCTGTCTCTAACACATCTGTCCCCAACACCTCTGTCTCTAACACATCTGTCCCCAACACCTCTGTCTCTAACACATCTGTCCCCAACACCTCTGTCTCTAACACCTCTGTCTCTAACACATCTGTCCCCAACACCTCTGTCTCTAACACCTCTGTCTCTAACACATCTGTCCCCAACACCTCTGTCTCTAACACATCTGTCCCCAACACCTCTGTCTCTAACACCTCTGTCTCTAACACATCTGTCCCCAACACCTCTGTCTCTAACACATCTGTCCCCAACACCTCTGTCTCTAACACCTCTGTCTCTAACACATCTGTCCCCAACACCTCTGTCTCTAACACCTCTGTCTCTAACACCTCTGTCTCTAACACATCTGTCCCCAACACCTCTGTCTCTAACACATCTGTCCCCAACACCTCTGTCTCTAACACATCTGTCCCCAACACCTCTGTCTCTAACACATCTGTCCCCAACACCTCTGTCTCTAACACCTCTGTCTCTAACACCTCTGTCCCCAACACCTCTGTCTCTAACACATCTGTCTGTACCACCTCTGTCTGTAACACATCCGTCCCTAACACCTCTGTCTCTAACACATCTGTCTTTACCACCTCTGTCTCTAACACATCTGTCTTTACCACCTCTGTCTCTAACACATCTGTCTTTACCACCTCTGTCTCTAACACTTCTGTCTCTAACACCTCTGTCTCTCACACCACTTCTGTCTCTAACACCACCTCTGTCTCTAACACCTCTGTCTCTCACACCACCTCTGTCTTTCACACCTCTGTCTCTCACACCACCTCTGTCTTTCACACCTCTGTCTCTCACACCTCTGTCTCTAACACCACCTCTGTCTCTAACACCTCTGTCTCTCACACCACCTCTGTCTCTCACACCACCTCTGTCACTAGCATATCTGTCTCTAACGCCACCTCTGTGTCTAACACCACCTCTGTCGGTAACACCACATCTGTCCCTCACACCTCTGTCTCTAACACCTCTAACAACTCTGTCTCTAAACCGCTGTCTCTAACACCACCTCTGTGTCTAACAACACCTCTGTCTCTCACACCTCTTGTCTCTCACACCTCTATTTCTAACACCACATCTGTCCCTAACACCTCTATCTCTAACACCACATCTGTCCCTAACACCTCTATCTCTAACACCACATCTGTCCCTAACACCTCTATCTCTAACACCACCTCTGTCCCTAACACCTCTGTCTCTCACACCTCTTGTCTCTCACACCTCTGTCTCTAACACCACCTCTGTCCATAACACCTCTGTCCCTAACACCTCTGTCTCTCACACCTCTGTCTCTAACACCACCTCTGTGTCTAATACCACCCCTGTCTCTAACACCACATCTGTCCCTAAAACCAACTCTGTGTCTAACACTACCCCTGTGTCTAACACCTCTGTCTCTAACACATCTGTCCCTAACACCTCTGTCTCTAACACCACCTTTGTCTCTAACACCACATCTGTCCCTAACACCTGTGTCTCTCACACCTCTGTCTCTAACACTTCTGTCTCTCACACATCTGTCTCTAACACCACCTCTGTCTCTAACAACTCTGTCTCTCACACCTCTGTCTCTCACACCTCTGCCTCTAACACTACCTCTGCCCCTAACACCTCTGTCTCTAACACATCTGTCCCTAACACCTCTGTCACTCATACTTTTGTCTCTCATACCTCTGTCTCTAACACATCTGTCCCTAACACCCCTGTCACTCATACTTTTGTCTCTAACACCTCTGGGTCTAACACCTCTGTCTCTAACACCTCTGTCTCTAACACCTCTGTCCATAACACCTCTGTCTCTCACACCTCTGTCTCTAACACATCTGTCCCTAACACCCCTGTCACTCATACTTTTGTCTCTAACACCTCTGGGTCTAACACCTCTGTCTCTAACACCTCTGTCTCTAACACCTCTGTCCATAACACCTCTGTCTCTCACACCTCTGTCTCTAACACATCTGTCTCTCTCACCTCTGTCTCTAACACCTCTGTCTCTCTCACCTCTGTCTCTAACACCTCTGTCTCTAACACCTCTGTCTCTCTCACCTCTGTCCATAACACCTCTGTCCATAACACCTCTGTCTCTCACACCTCTGTCTCTAACACCTCTGTCTCTAACACCTCTGTCTCTCTCACCTCTGTCTCTAACACCTCTGTCTCTCACACCTCTGTCTCTAACACCTCTGTCTCTAACACCTCTGTCTCTCTCACCTCTGTCTCTAACACATCTGTCTCTCTCACCTCTGTCTCTAACACCTCTGTCTCTCTCACCTCTGTCTCTAACACCTCTGTCCATAACACCTCTGTCTCTCACACCTCTGTCTCTAACACCTCTGTCTCTAACACCTCTGTCTCTCTCACCTCTGTCTCTAACACCTCTGTCTCTCTCACCTCTGTCTCTAACACCTCTGTCTCTAACACCTCTGTCTCTCACACCTCTGTCTCTAACACCTCTGTCTCTCACACCTCTTGTCTCTCACACCTCTGTCTCTAACACCTGTGTCTCTAACACATCTGTCTCTAACACCTCTGTCACTCACACTTTTGTCTCTAACACCTCTGTCTCTAACACCACCTCTGTGTTTAACACATCTGTTCCTTACACCTCTGTCTCTAACACCACCTCTGTCTCTCATACCTCTTGTCTCTCACACCTCTGCCTCTAGCACCTCTGTGTCTAACACCCCTGTCTCTAACACATCTGTCACTACCACCTGTCTCTAACACCTCTGTCTCTAACACCACCTCTGTGTCTAATACCACCCCTGTCTCTAACAACTCTGTCTCTCACACCTCTGTCTCTCACACATCTGTCTCTAACACTACCTCTGCCCCTAACACCTCTGTGTCTAACACCCCTGTCTCTAACACCCCTGTCTCTAACACCACCTCTGTCTCTAAACCTCTGTCTCTAACACCACCTCTGTCTCTAAACCTCTGTCTCTAACATTACATATTTCATGTGACAGCCAGTGTTTTGTTAAGTGTGTGTGTGTGTGTTTCCCAGTATTCTCTGGAGTTGTGTGAGCTGCGTTTGGGGGTGGATCAGGTGACAGACCGTGAGCTGGAGATGGCGAAGCGGTTGGAGGATTTCATCGCTGCGAGTCAGGAGCAGCAGACGCAGCTGCAGGCTGAACTGCAGGAACTGCGCAGTGTGTTAGCTCTGAGAGAGGAGCAACTCGCTAGTGCCACCTTCAGGTAACACTCTCTCTTACACTCACAGTGTGTGTTTGTGTGTCAGTTAAGTTAAGTTTAATTGTGATGTTATTAAAATACAAAAATGGAGCG
Organism: Hemibagrus wyckioides; assembly: GCF_019097595.1. Classification (NCBI taxonomy): domain Eukaryota; kingdom Metazoa; phylum Chordata; class Actinopteri; order Siluriformes; family Bagridae; genus Hemibagrus; species Hemibagrus wyckioides. The sequence continues at coordinate 34,256,734 of NC_080720.1, read as the reverse complement.
TCACAAAAATGTTGCCTACAGCATCACTATATGTCACCTGTTCTAAACATTAGTGTGTATTATATGCGGTTTTGTCTGTGTGCAGACTGGGTGTGATTGAGGAGGAGCGTGAGGAAGATGAGAGGAAACTGAGTGTCGCTCTGGTAGCAGCGGAACGTATGAATGTGTTGGTGAGTGGATGAAGCTTATTATTATTATTATTATTATTATTGTTGTTGTTGTTATTTATTGCTGTTATTGGCATATGGTTTTATTATTCTGTGTGTGTGTGTGTGTGTGTGTTTTCAGGAGGAGCAGTTTGCTCGTCTGTTACAGGACATGCAGCAGCTAAATACAGTGCAGGGTGACGACCTGAGCGCATCACACATCAGTGAGACACCTAGTCAGTGAGACAGTGTGTATGATGTCATAACATGTGGTTAAGGGTTTTTTACCCATAATCCTTTACATTTAGTTTTTGCTTCTGTGATGTTACGCTGTGAAGTAGTGTTAGAGTGTTAGTGTTAGTGATGGTTCATGATGTGATGTGATGTGTTCATGGTTGTGTGGCACTCTTACACTTACAAACAAATATAAAGTTGTGTGAATAAAATGTCAGAGAGATAGAGAAAGAGAGTGAGAGGGTGTGAGAGAGAGAGAGTGTGAGAGAGAGTGAGAGAGAAAGAGAGAGTGTGTGTATGTGTGTATGTGTGTCAGTGTGTGTGTGCGTATGTGTGTGTGTGTGCGTATGTGTGTGTGTGTGTGTGTGTGTGTGTGCGTATGTGCGTGTGTGTGCGTATGTGTGTGTGTGCGTGTGTGTGTGCGTGTGTGTGTGTGCGTATGTGTGTGCGTGTGTGTGTGTGTGCGTGCGTGTGTGCGTGTGTGTGTGTGTGTGTGCGTGTGTGTGTGTGTGCGTATGTGCGTGTGCGTGTGTGTGTGTGTGTGTGCGTATGTGTGTGCGTGTGTGTGTGCGTGTGTGTGTATGTGTGTGCGTGTGTGCGTGTGTATGTGTGTGTGTGTGCGTGTGTGCGTGTGTGTGTGTGTGCGTGTGTGTGTATGTGTGTGCGTGTGTGCGTGTGTATGTGTGTGTGTGTGCGTGTGCGTGTGTGTGTGTGCGTGTGTATGTGTGTGTGTGTGCGTATGTGTGTGCGTGTGTGTGTGCGTGTGTGTGTGTGCGTGTGTGTGTGTGTGTGTGTGTGTGAGAGAGAGTAAATTCACCAATGAAACATTTTTTTCTGAACAGTTCTGTTATGTTTTTGGTTCCTCCAGCGTTTAATCTGCAGTGTTCTGAGAAGTTTTTTTTAATGTAATGTTTATAAAATCACTGTAATGTTAACGCTGAGGCTTTACATATATCCCTCGTTTTTTTAATGTCATTTCTTGTGTGCACAAAGCTGAAGTTTTTACAGACCGATGCTGCAGCTCCACTTCACCGTCTCCATGACGATCTCAGAGTTGATCCTGATTGGCTGTTGCTCTGCTGACAACCACCTTTTTTTCTTTTTTAAATGATCACATTTTAAATTCTGTTTTCGCTAATAAAATTCCTATATTTTGACTCCATTTGTGATTATGTGACAGTACATTTATACAGCATGTAATCTTTGGAATCCTATAAAATGATCCTAATTCTAATCATATCTGGTGATATGTGACTGAAAACATCCTGTTTATGCACCCCTCACTTGCAGAATGAATGATGAAGTCAAAAAAAGTCAAAAGTCAAAGAAGCTTTATTGTCACTTCAACCATATATATCAGATGCAGTACAGTGAAGTGAAACAACGTTCCTCCTGGACCAGAGGTGCTACACAGAACACAGACAAAGTACAGAGACGCAGACAAACATAGAGATAAAAAATTAAACTATAATTTAAAAATTAAAATTAAACTAAAAAATAAACTATACTTAAGGTGCAGTCTTTAAGAACTAGACATACAACAGAAGTGCACAGGAAGACAAGACAAGACAAGACAAGACAAGACAGTGCAGACAAACAACATATAGACCGACTTTGTGCAATGAACAAGACAATGTGCAAAGAACAGTGTATACAGTGATACAGATATTAAAGTGACACGTAAACAGGATTAATATAAATATATATAAATGTAAAGTGACGTGTGCATGCAAACAGGACAATTTAGTGTGTGTGTGTGTGTGTGTGTCTGACTATGTCCAGCACAGTTCAGTTCTTTTTTTGTGTGTGGGTGTTATGTATGTGTGTGTGTGTGTGTGTGTCCGCGTCCAGCACAGTTCAGTTCTCCTCTGAGATCAGATCTTGGTTGTACACGTGTGTGCGTGTGTGTGTGTCCAGTTCAGCTCAGTTCTCTGTTGAGATACCTGATTGCCTGAGGGAAGGGTGAAGAGTGTGTGTGAGGGGTGTGTGGGGTGTGTAAGAGTGTGTGTGAGGGGTGTGTGGGGTGTGTAAGAGTGTGTGTGAGGGGTGTGTGGGGTGTGTAAGAGTGTGTGTGAGGGGTGTGTGGGGTGTGTAAGAGAGTGTGTGAGGGGTGTGAGGGGTGTGTGGGGTGTGTAAGAGTGTGTGTGTGGGGTGTGTAAGAGTGTGTGTGAGGGGTGTGTGGGGTGTGTAAGAGTGTGTGTGAGGGGTGTGTAAGAGTGTGTGTGTGGGGTGTGTAAGAGTTTGTGTGTGGGGTGTGTGTGGTGTGTAAGAGTGTGTGTGAGGGGTGTGTGGGGTGTGTAAGAGTGTGTGTGAGGTGTGTAAGAGTGTGCGTGAGGGGTGTAAGAGTGTGTGTGTGGGGTGTGTGTGGTGTGTAAGAGTGTGTGTGAGGGGTGTGTGAGGGGTGTGTGTCTGTCCTCACTGTCCCCTGAAGGGTCTTGTGATCTGAGACGGTCCAGTTCCCAAACCAGGCAGTGATGCAGCTGCTCAGGACGCTCTCCATGGTCCCTCTGTAGAAGGTGGTCAGGATGGGGGGAGGGAGATGGGCTTTCCTCAGCCTCCTCAGGAAGTAGAGGTGCTGCTGGGCTTTCTTGGTGATGGAGCTGGTGTTGAGTGACCAGGTGAGGTCCTCCACCAGGTGAACACCAAGGAATTTGATGTTCAGTGGAGAATGGTCACTCTGTGCTCTCCTGAAGTCAACAACCATCTCTTTAGTCTTGTCGACGTTCAGAGACAGGTGATTGACTTTACACCAGGCTGTTAGATGTTGCACCTCCTCTCTGTATGCTGACTCGTCGTTCTTACTGATGAGACCCACCACGGTCGTGTCATCGGAGAACTTGACGATGTGGTTGGATCTGTTCATTGCTGCACAGTCGTGAGTCAGCAGAGTGAACAGCAGTGGACTGAGCACACAGCCCTGAGGAGCTCCAGTGCTCAGTGTGGTGGTGCTGGAGATACTGTTCCTGATCCGGACTGACTGAGGTCTCCCAGTCAGGAAATCCAGGATCCAATTGCAGAGGGAGGTGTTGATGCCCAGCAGAGTCAGCTTCTCCATCAGGTGCTGAGGAATGATCGTACTGAATGCTGAACTGAAGTCAATGAACAGCATTCGTAGGTAAGTGTCTTTATTGTCCAGGTGTGTGAGGGCCAGATGGAGGGTTGTGCTGATGGCATCGTCTGTGGAGCGATTTGGACGTTACGCAAACTGCATGGGGTCGAGTGAAGGTGGCAGCAAGTTCTTGATGAATACATGTTTGTTGATTTATATTTTAAAGGAAAATTAGCACATCAATAACACTTTTGTTGTAGACAAAAATAGTTGTAGATATTATTTGTCTTGGCATTCGCTAATCTGTTGTACAGTATTGTTTCACTCATTGTCAGTGTTTTAACATGATATGATTTAGTATTGTCCTGTTTTCACCCATCGACATAGCATCACAAAAATACCCAGCATGCAGTGCGCCAGTGTGTAATTCACCCTCTGGGAATCCTCACTGTGTTTAATCAGAGTGGACTTCTAGCTCTGTTTACATGCACAGGTAATACTGTGCTGCAAGAGTCTTCTTCTTTGTGCTTTTCCCTTCAGGGGTCTCCACAGTGAATCATCTCTCTCCACCTATCCCTATCTTCTGCATCCTCAACACTTACACCCACTAGCGTCATATCCTCATTTATTACATCCATATCCCTCCTCTTTGTCCTTCCTCTTTTCCTCCTGCCTGGCAGCTCCATGTCCAACATTCTCCTACCAATATACTCACTCTCCCTCCTCTGGACATGTCCAAACCATCTTAACCTGTCCTCTCTAACTTTGTCCCCCAAACATCCAACATGAGCTGCCCCTCTGATGTACTTGTTCCTAATCCTGTCCAACCGTGTCCCTCCCAAAGAGAACCTCAACATCGTCAGCTCTGCTACCTCCAGCTCTGACTCCTGTTTCTTCCTCAGTGACACTGTCTCTAAACCATACAGCATGGCCGGTCTCACCACTGTCCTGTACACCTTCCCCTTGATTCTCGCTGAAATTTTTCTATCACAACTGTGCTGCAAGAGTAGTGCACCTTATTTACAGGAATCCACTCTCAGGTATCCACACAACAGGTATAATGGGTGTGGTGTGCAGTGAACCAGAGTGTCATTTGTAATGAGTGTAAAACGGTCAAAACTGTTGAAGAGGATGAGAACACACCAGTGATAAATGATGGCTAGTTAAGAGTGTACCTGTGCGGTCAACTTTGTCATGAACTAATCAGTAACACTTCTCCCTCCTCCAATGAAAAGGAATAATTCTGCCCATGTGGGAGTCAGTGAGTGTTTGTTCCAGTTCCATTTTTGGACACTAGGTGTAATAAAAACTCTATGATACTCAGTGTTGAAAGTATGAACTGTCCTGCAATTGCAGAACATCAGGAAATTCAAGCAAACTGTCTTATATCTGTCAAATAACTACAGTTTTATACCAAAAGAGGTCGTTAATATTTCAGTGGAATTCAGAATGTATGGAGTTGTGTATCAAGATTTGAAGATTAATATTTGGTTTAGATTTTTAATATGAATAATGGCTGATATAAAATGATTAGAATTGCTTCTTGCACTAGCCAGCTAGCTTCTCTGACCATGCCATTATCTAATAATGGTCATTCTCTTGTCCATGTTCACCGTCCAGCCAAACCCTCTCATATCCACTGGAGCCTTACTGTCCAGGGGTTTGGACTGTATGTGTATTATATTAATGAATGATGGCTGAGACTAATTCTGCATGATTTTATACACCACCACTTTATTCCATCTCCTTCTAGCTTCCATATCAACATGACCTACTTTTTACCCATTGCCCCCATATATAGCACTCATATATCTATAGTCAAACAGTTGAATATTACATCCCCCTTCTTTGAAAACTTTAACATATTATGTAAACTTTGATATATTACATGTCATTGTAACTCAGTATACAAAACTACCCAAACCATAACTAGATCAATGTTTGCAATGATTGGCATGACAACTTTCTTTTTTTCTTTTATTTTAGGGCAGCGATCCACCTACACCCTTTACAATTATAGATCAAGGACGACTCGGAGTTTCACTTCTCGTCCTGATCTGGCAACATAGCGTGGAGTAGCAGTATCATTCATGTCTGTCTGTTTAGTGTGGTCCAGTGGCACTGTGTGTGGAGTGCTCGAAGACATTCTGGACTCAGCATTGACAGGGTGTGCTTTATCTTGCAGAAGGTGACGACAATTCCTTTGGAAAACTTGGCCTTCTGCAGTGCATACGTGGTAGGACCTGAATGTGTCAGCAGGCTTGATGACTGCCGCAGGTTTCCAACTCCCTGAATCTTGAATTCCGACATGGTCTCCCATCTGTAATGGTGTGAGTGGTCTTGCTGACCTGTTGTAATACTTTTCTTGGTACTTCTGCCTTTGTTCACATGTAGCATGAACATCTTTTCCACCGACAGTTTTGGGCTGTAGCTGTCGATTGGTGGTGGGGAGAATGGAGCGTAATCTTCTGCTCATCAGCAGTTGAGCCGGTGATCTAAAACCATCCACCGGAGTGTTCCAGTACTCCAGCAGGCTGATGTAGGGGTCTTTCTTGTCTACTTTTGCTTTGTCCAGTAGTGTTTTTGCAATCTGTACTGCCTTCTCGCTCAGCCCATTACTTTGTGGGTAATGTGGGCTATTTGTGACATGCACAAAATCCCAAGCGTGAGCAAAATTCTTTTGAAAAGAAAAGTCTTTTGAGCTGAATTGGTGTCCATTGTCTTAGATAACCTTTTCAGGAATCCCATGCGTTGTAAACATTTTCTTTGAGATTCTCCAAGTCAAGGTATCTGTTGTAGTAATCTACTACCACTATGTAGTCTTCATTATTCAAAGTGAATAAATCTCTACCTACAATCTGCCATGGCCGGTTTGGGATAGAATGGGAAATGAGAGGCTCTTTTGCGTTTGACATATGATGCTCAAGGCAAATTGAACACAGTTCGACCATACTAGCAATCTGTTTGGACATGCCAGGCCAAAAGAGAATGTCTCTAGCACGCTGTTTAGATTTTTCAATTCCCATGTGGCCTGAATGAATGCGTTTAAGCATATCTTCTCTCAGCCTCGTAGGGATTACAATCTTTTCTCCCTTGAAAACCATCCTGTCCATCTCAGATTTGTGTTCCAACACAAATTTACAGCTTCCAGCAGTATCCACAAACACAGGTAATAGATAAAATAAGAAGGAATATAACACAAAATACTAAAATACGTGAAATTAAGGGTACAAAAATATAACAAAAAATATAACAAATAACAAAATAAAATATTACACAATATAACAAAATATAGCAAAAATACTAAATATAGAGATTTAAGGAATAAATATAGAGAATTAGAGGAATACAATATAAGTAATGTGCAAAAAACAAGTGTTTACATGTACAGATGTAGTGAGGTGATGTGCAAAAACTGCGTGTTTATCAGTCCTGTGCAAAACTCAGTGTATTGAAGAATTCTGTGCAAACCGGAGTGTATTGTGAATAGTGTGTAGTTTATTGTACAGTCCAGGACAGAGAGTAGTGTCAGCACTGACTTCTCCCACCCGGAGTGGAGTTAAAGAGTCTCATGGCATGGAGGAGGAACGACCTCCTCAGTCTGTCAGTGGAGCAGGGCAGTGACAGTGTCCGGTCACTGAAGCTGCTTCTCTGTCTGGAGATGATGTTGTACAGTGGATGCAGTGGATTGTCCATGGTGGACAGGAGCCTGCTCAGCGTCCTCCTCTCTGCCACTGATGTCAGGCTGTCCAGTTCTGAGCCCACAATCGAGCCCGTCTTCCTCACCAGCTTGTCCAGACGTGAGGCGTCCTTCTTCTTGATGCTGCCTCCCCAGGACACTGCAGCGTAGAAGAGGGCACTCACCACAACAGTCTGATAGAACATCTGCAGCAGCTTTTTGCAGATGTTAAAGGATGCCAGCCTTCTTAGGAAGGGCAGCCGGCTCTGTCCTTTCCTGCACAGAGCGTCTGTGTTGGCTGTCCAGTCCATTTTATCATCCAGCTGTACTCCAAGGTATTTGTAGGTCTTCACAAACTCCACACAGTCCCCGTTGATAGTCACAGGCTCAGGTTGAAGCCTGGGCCTCCTGAAGTCCACAACCATCTCCCTGGTCTTTGTGGTGTTTAGGTGCAGATGGTTAACGTCACACCATGCAACGAAGTCCTGTATCAGTTTTCTGTACTCCTCCTCCTGTCCCTTCCTGATATAGCCAATGATAGAAGTGTCGTCCACGAACTTTTGCACGTGGCAGAATTCTGAGCTATACTGAAAGTCTGAGGTGTAGATGGTGAACAGGACCGGAGAGAGAACAGTCCCTTATGGTGCTCCCGTACTGCTGACCACAGTGTCAGACCTGCAATCCCCCAGTCTCACATACTGAGGTCTGCCGGTCAGGTAGTCTGTGATCCACGTGATCAGGTGTGAGATCACTCCCATCTCTGTTAATTTATCTCTGAGGAGCAGCAGCTGGATGGTGTTGAAAGCACTGGAGAAGTCCAAAAATGTTATTCTCACAGCCCCGCTGCCGCTGTCCAGGTGAGAGAGGGATCTGTGTAATTAATGGCATCCTCCACTCCCACCTTCTCCTGGTATGCAAACTGCAGAGGGTCGAGGGCGTAATGGGCCTAATGTGGTGTAGCAGCACCCGCTCCATGGTCTTCATTATGTGAGACATCAGAGTGACTGGCCTTAAGTCATTCAGCTCTCCAGGGCGTGGTTTCTTTGGGACTGGGATGATGCAGGATGTTTTCCACCACCGAGGTACCCTCTCCTGCTCCAGGCTCAGGTTAAAGATATGCTATAAAGGGTCTCCCAGTTCCATTGCGCAGGCCTTCAGTAGTCGTGGAGATACTCCATCTGGTCCTGCAGCTTTGCTGGGACAGAGCCTCCTCAGCTCTCCGCACACCTGGGCTGCTGTGATCATGGGTGGAGGGATATTCTCCTCCTCTGTGCCATAGTTGTTCTCAGTGGGTAGATTGAGAGCAGAAGTGGGGGTGGGGGGTGCAGTGTACTGAGGTGTGAATGAGTTGGGGTCGTCAAACCTGTTGAAGAAATTGTTCAGCTGGTTCGCCATTCCCACACCTCCTTCAATGGTGTCACCCCGCTTCGAGCTGCATCTGGTTATTGTCTTCATCCCGCTCCACACTTCCTTCATGCTGTTGTTTTGCAACATTTGCTCCAGCTTCCTCCTATACTGCTCCTTCGCCTCCCTGAGCTGGACTTTTAGTTCCTTCTGCACACGCTTAAGCTTCTGCTGATCACCATCCCTAAAGGCCCTCTTCTTCTGGTTCAGAAGTCCCTTGATGTCACTTGAGATAATTCATCTCTGTGGTTCCAGTACTCTAGGATGGCTGTAGCACATCTCTTTTTCTCATTAGACCAAACTTCTTTAATCACTCTCCTTATTGTGGACATCTGCAAGTCTCTCTCTGTTTCTTCTCGGATACTGCTGAGTTTCACATCACTGACAGGTAGAGCACTAAGTAAAGTATGGACTTGTACATCCATCCCTTCACTGAAATTGTCATCCAGGCAAGGCATCAATTTTCTTGACAGTGTGTCTGCTACTGGAATATTCTTGCCAGGAACATGCATAATGGTGAAGCTGTACTTTTGCAATTGCAGTATCATCCTTTGCAGCCTTGGTGGGGCCACAGACAATGGCTTTCTCATGATCGCTTCCAAGGGTTTATGATCAGATTCCACTGTAATGTGCCGCCCATAAACGTACTGGTGAAATCTTTTGCAACCCTAGAGAATGGCAAGGAGCTCTTTCTTGATCTGGTCATAATTTATTTCTGAGTCTGTGAGCGACTTTGAGGCATATGCAAGTGGTTTGCCTTCCTGCAGCAACACTGCGCCTAAACCATATTTGGAGGCATCATCTTGCAGTGTGAGGTCTTTGCTTGTGTCAAAGAATGCAAGCACAGGGCCTGGTTCCCTTGTGAAGATCTTTTGAAATGCCAGACCATGTTGTTTGTCCCATAGGAACTCACTATCCTGCCTCAGTAGCTGTCTCAGAGGTGCATTAATATCTGAAAGGCTTGGTGCAAACTTTGAAAGATAATTGACCATGCCAAGAATTGTTTCAAGTTCACCTCGGTTCTTGGGTGGTGTCATCTATTTTATGGCTGCCACCTTCTGAGGATCAGGTTTGATTCCATCCTGAGTAAGGCGGTGGCCAAAATAGCTGACTTCAAGGACACAAATAGCTCTTTTTTCAGGATTAAGACGCACTCCCTTTTCTCGAGAGTGTTCCAGGATAGTCCTGAGATTACAGTCATGTTCCTCCTTGGTCTTCCCATAGACCAAAATCTCATTCACAATGGCGACAACTTCAGGCAGACCTTCATAGATCTTGTCTATTTTCTGTTGGAAAATGTCCTGAGGGCAAAGGGAATTCTCCTTGGTGGATGTATGACTGGTGTGGCTGAGGGGTCCAGATGAATGTTGCCTTCTCCAGGAAACAGACCAATTCCTATAAACACATCAGCAAATTCATCTACAATTGACTCAGAATCTCTCTCTGGAGACGATACCGACAACACCAGCTTAATCATGTCCAAATCTAAGCAAGCCAGAGAACAGTCCAAGAACAGGTGGTGACTGGGTATCCATAATGAAGAAATCTAGTGGCATGGCACTCTTTTTATATTTGCAGTGCAGCTGGCATGTGCCTTTATCTGGCAATTGCTGTCCGCCATATCCTGTCAATCTTTCTGTGTTTGCTGCATCTTTGTCTCTGTTGCCAATTTGTTGAACTCTCTTGCAAGAATTACATTAACCTGAGCACCTGTGTATAGTTTAGATTTGAGTAGCGCACTATGTTCTCCTATCTCAACTTCAGTGAATGCTTGCTCTGATGCTGTGAATGTGTTTTCGTTTGTGACTGTGTCAATAAAGAATTCACTCCTCACATCAGCATATCCATCTTCAGTTTTGTTTTCGCTTACAGAATGCACTAACTTGGATTTGGACTTGAATACCTTTGCAAAATGATTCCACTTGCCACATTTAGCACACTGCTTTCCTTTTGCTGGACACATTTCTCTTCTTTTGTGTTCTTTCCCACAGTATTTGCATGTATTGAGGCGTTCTGCCTGCACGTTGTTGGTTTTTGTGCTGTTCTCATGTCTCCGTCACATTTTTGTGACGCTTTCTTATCGCATGCACTTGTTGCTCATGCTCCACATTCATGCTTCCACTCGCCATGCTCTTAATCTCATGCGATCTGGCAATGTCAATTGCTTACTCTAACGTTAATTCGGCACCTTGGTTGAGAAAAGTCTCTCAAACTTGTGGGGAATAAATGCCAAAAATGACACAGTCTCTCACCATTTTCTCAGGGTTCGTGTTACCACAGTCTTTAACGAGCAATCTGAGCTCAGTTACAAAATGCTCAAATGTTTCTGTGGCAGACTGCGTTTGTTCACTGAACTTGTATCAGTGCAATAATTGGATTAGCCTTTGGTACTATGTAAGCTTCAAAATGGTCATAGTAAGTTTTGAGCAAGTTAGCTTCATCTGCGGTGAGATTCCATGTGTTATGTATACCCAAAAACATCAATTCAACATGTTGCTTAAACTTTCTCCATGTGTCGGGAAGATTTTATGATTCCAAGTCCATTCGTGGTGCAGGCACTCTGGCAGCATCCATGTTCGTGATTTACTCTGACACCATGTATTATTTTAATGAATGATGACTGAGACTAATTCCATGTGATTTCACACACCACCACTTTATTCCATCTCCTTCTAGCTTCCATATCAACATGACCTACTTTTTACCCATTGCCCCCTAGAGTCTATATGCAACAATTGCATAACATATATAGCACTCATATATGTATCTGGGTGATTCTCACGAAATCTTGGATTTAAAAATTTCAAACATGAAAATTTTAAAAATTCTTTTATTTTTTTTTTAGACATTAGCAACAAAGTCTGGAGTATTTGTGAACATTAATTTAAAAACTTTTACTTACCATTTAACAGCTTTTTGAACATAATTTCCAAAATAAGTCCTAAAAAATCTCATTACCGCAACACTGTGAAAACATTAACACTGATAGAAACGCAAATACAATTTCACAGTTTTAAAAATGGATTATTACTTCAAGTTCTGAAATAATATTTATTTTTAATTTAATAGTTTTTTGACTGATTTCTCTCATTACCGCAACACCTTCCACAATTTACAACCATTTTTTCTTTATATTTTGAAGAAACCTGAGATTTTTTCAAAATGATGTGACAAACCTGAGAGAACATAATTTTAAGATTCTGCACATGCATTTAAAATCAAAGTACTATATTTCTATTAATTAAATTAACATCTAATAAACATGAGTTTCAGTAATGATATATAGATTTTGGTAATGAGGTTAATTATTTCGGTAATGATAATAACTATACTAGTCTGAGATTTATACTGAGACTTGTACACTTCATAAGAGATATTTAAAGTTCTCTTTACCACAACTGGCCTTAAATGGTTGCGGTGTATGAGAATGGTGTTGCGGAGGAGGAGGTGCCTCAGGATGTTTTGCTAACAATAGAGAAGCCATGATGGCTTTACTAATTTTTCTCAATGCATATAATTAGACCTTAATAAAGTACATTTTCCTAAAAAAATTGTAAATCTAAAAATTTTCGAAATGTAGAAAACTTCCTGTTTGGGTAATGATGATCAAAAAGTGGTGTTAAGATTCTGACAATAGAATATTTAACATTTAACTGGAGAGATATGAAGAGATGATCTTACCTGGTCACCATCTTGAAGTAACTGTCCCATGTGCTCCATCACTCATAATCACACTTTATTTCCATTCTGTATGTGTGTTTAAACAGTCCTCAGGATGAGAACATCAGGCATGGACACATCATTTTACTACTTTTTTTCATTATTATTATACATGAATATTCAGTAAATAATTTTTCTGTCATCTAGAATAATTTAGTAGAACTTCCATTATTTTTTTTTCTAATTTTTGTTATGTTAATTTGTTTAAATTAAATCATAACACACATTCAGACACAGCTGGATGTGGTAATGAGAATTTCAGCAGAAAATGCAGTAAAATAGAAAAATAATTCATTCTCATGTTGAAATTCCACATTGTGCAAGGTAGAGAACAGTGCTGTCTTTATTCTGATGCTTTTTTATATTATTAATTATATTACTTAAAATCATTAGTGCCGTGGTGTTTCAGTGGTTTCGTGAGAATCACCCATCTATATTCAAACAGTTGAATATTACAGTATGCTTCTCTCTAAAGTTTTTTTAATAATAATAAAGTTGTAAATGTTGGGAAAACATCTCAAGTTCAAATTTGAAAATAATTTCCTATAAACATATTTTACATGTTCATTGTGAAAATCTTTTCTAAAAGTTCCTGAACTATTTTAACATTTTTACTGCTTTCGATCCTTATTTCTTTGTTGTTTTCTTTGTTCCTCTGATATTTAGTTTCGATTTGTTTTTAAAAGATCCAAAATCGATGTTACGGCACTTCCTTTACTGATCAGTTTTCGGATCGATCGATTATTTCGGTCTGCTGACTGCATATCGAATGTGCTGCAGCGATTAATCCTGCCTTCCTATCCGGGCAGATCCCAAACAATAGCACTGTGCTGCTAACACATAAACACAGGTAAAATAAATCTTTAAATACTGTCACATTATTGTAATTATTACTATTTTATGCAGAATGATAATTGTGTTGATGATGTACTGTGTTGTTAATTTGGAGATAATACAGTCTTGTTACAGAGCATTTTAAACTCTTATTAGCCAGTCGAAGGCTAGTTCAGCAGCTAAAGCATGGTTTTATTATTGCAGTTTAGTACATTTCTGTGTGTGTTTGTTTTATAACCTTGTGAACACGAGTCCAAATCTTTAAAAGTTTTTTTTATTATTAAAATCTGTATACTGAGCTGTATGTGGTGTAAACTTCAACACAAATATAAACTGTAGTTTAAAAACTCAGGGTTAATAATCCAAATAGCCGAAGTTTAACCTCCATGGTTCTTAAGCAAGTATTTTATGAGCAGTAATAAACCTGTACTGATTGTTACTCTGAATCTTCGACACATAATTAATTGAATGTTTCTTTAAACCAACAAAACTCCTCTGCAGCTGAGATGATTCTAATCTCCATCGTTCCACAGAGAGGAACACATCACCCAGAGCCACATGGAGATTATTAAACCTTTATTTCTATGAGATGATTGTGTTTTACATGCAACACTGTCCTTTATATTTTGTTTAGCTCTGGTGATGTGTAAATATGTGTAAGATTCTCTCACATCTAACCATCTAATAAAGGTACTCATGTGGTTGGTCACCTTCACTCTGATTCTCGTATAGTGGAGAAATGGAGAAGGGTGGAGAAATGGAGAAGGGTGGAGAAATGGAGAAGGGTGGAGAAATGGAGAAGGGTGGAGAAATGGAGAAGGGTGGAGAAACGGCACGAAACGATGCTGCTGAGGTTGCAGTTAGTGAGCAGCGAAGAGGTGACAATGAGGCTGAGTGTAAGTACACACCTCCCTGCACACACTCACTTAATTAAAGATTTCATATCAAGTTTTTTTTTGTGTTTGTGTTTGCTTCAACAGCAGCCGTGCATGTGTGTGAGGTGTGTGGAATGTGTTTTGAGACTAGGCGAGGGTTATCGAGCCACGCCCGCTCTCACCTGCGTCAGTTGGGTGTGTGTATGTCAGAGAGCAGCGGTGCCCCCATCAGCCTGCTGTACGAACTGATCACTGAGAGGGATGGGGCTTTGCCCTTTACACCCAAACACACATACACACACAGAGCCAAACACACCAGTAAACGTAGAGCCAAACACAGTTCAGGAACTAAACTGAAGATCAAAATCGGTGAGTTGGTGAAGAGACAGTGTGTTTCTGTCCCTGTTTCACTGAGAGACTCCTCCTCTTCCTCCTCCTTCTCCTCATCCTCATCATCTCCTCTTCATCACCACAAACCACTGAAACTACCCAAGACCTCACCCACTTTCCCAGCTCTGTCTAAATCATTGGGAGATCCACAGGAAACAGACTCGCCCCTTGACCTGAGTGAGTACACACACGCACACACACAGATCTGATGCTGCAGGAGTAAGGTGCATTTTAAAAAGTAATGTACAACAGCCTATTTAAATATACAGTATATTTAAATAATTTGCAAATATCATGAAATGTGAATGATCAGCACAGACCTGACTTCTGTGTGTGTGTGTGTGTGTGTGTGTGTGTGTGTATACGCAGTGGAGATGTCGGGTGTGTCCCAGCGTGATTGTGTACATGTGTGTGAGCTGTGTGGGGCATGGTATGAGACGAAGAAGGGCCTGGTCAGTCACGCTCGAACTCACCTGCACCATTTTGGAGTGGAGCTGGACCCTAAAGCCCCACCCATACAGGTCCTGCATGATCTACTCCAAAGGGAGGCAGGGTTAACAGAGCAGTGGGCATGTTCTGACCCACCGGTCCCACCTCCTCTTAAAAAGAGCAATCCCTCATCAATTAGAAAGAAAACACAGAGAGACAGTAAGTGTGTATGTGTGTGTGCGTGTGTGTGCGTGCATGTATTTCTGTTCAGACCAAACCTCGGTGCTGCTTGAGTGATGTCTGGTTATTTCCTGTCAGGTGATTCATTAAAGATTGCGAACTGTGAGTTTTGTGGAGAGAATTTTAAGAAGACTCAGAGTTTGGCGAGCCACGCCCGGTCTCACCTGCGCCAACTCGGCGTCACTGATTGGACCGCTCACGGCTCACCGATGGCGACACTCAGAGAGCTGATGGCCCGCCGTAGCTGTAGTGGTTTATCTCGGCCTACACTGACCACACCCTTGACCCCAGCTCAAGCCAAACCTTCATCTGAAGCTCTGCCCACACCTGTGCCAGGCCCCACCCCTGTCCGAGTGCCAAAAGCTAGAAAGGGTTCGCGGATGGCTGTGTCTAAACCAAAGGATGAGCCGGTGGAGTTGGACATCTCTGCTGGACAATCTACAAAAACTACATCTACACCCCCATCTCAGATGAATTTAACTACTGACCAATCAGCTGCTGATCACAATAGAGTTCCAGCCAATCAGAATATAACTCCAGGTAAATGTTGAGCTTCTTTCCACCTTTTATTGCCTTCTGTGGAAATATACTACAATCATAATGTTTCTGTGATTTGAATAAAATCAACACACCATACACCTTATTTATGAAGTAAGTGTGTGTGTGTTTCAGACGACAAGGTGGAGGTGGCTGTGGCCGAGCCTGTGAAGTGTGATTACTGCGGTGATCTGTTTGATAGCCGTAAAGCTCTGTCGTGCCACGCCCGTGCTCACCTGCGTCAACTGGGAGTGAAGTGGGCACCGTGCGCTTCACCCATCGACACGCTGCATGAGCTGATGGTCAGAGAGGGCAGATGGCAGGAGCCAGAGAACACACCGTCACCTGTGGACTTCTGCAGAGAGAAAACAGAGACAGACGGCGCAGGTTCAGGTACATCTGCCACTACATCACTTCTGCTGGGTTTAACCCTAGTAGTGCTAAATGACAGTCGAAGTAGAATGATGCTAGTCCACCGTTAAGAAGCCATTAAGAACCGTTCAGATCCCGTAGGGATTAAGGGGTTTGTGTACATCCCTGAACCTTAGAGCTGTGACCCTTGGAGTTTATTATAGAGGTCAGACAAAGAGCAAGTCTAAAGACCCCTGTGAAAGGTAGGGAGGAATATGGAGAGGCCATGGAAAATACTGGGATCTTTACTAAAAGATTTTAACCAATCGAGTTTTATCATAGAGGTGGCGGCGGATTTTAACTCATGACCTTCATGAATTCAGAAATGTAAATGGTGTGTGTGTTTGCTCATGCAGCTTGTGAAGCTACGTGTGAGCTCTGTGGATTTGACTTTGAGAACAGGAAAGCGTTGGCCAGTCACGCACGCGCACATCTCCGCCAGCAGGGTGAGCAGTGGAGCTCTAGCCAATCGCCAATTGTTGCCCTCAGCCAGTGGATGAGCAGAGAGCCGGAGAAGGTTGCTGCCCTTCATCAGCTCTACATGCAGGGGACATTACCACAGATTCGCAAGGTACACACACAGGCACAAAACATACAGAACACTCCTGCTGTAGATACAAGGATTGAAACTGTGTGTGTCTGTCTGTGTGTGTGTGTGTGTGTGTGTGTGTGTGTGTGTGTGTGTGTGTGGGACAGAGACGTGTCTTCTCTCCATTTCGCTCCTCTGATGCCAACTCTGCTTTCTCTGGTGTAAGTCGCCCCTCTCTTGCAGCTCGGCAGGGTAAAACTGGGGCAGGTCTCTCTTGCTCCCCCTCCTCCCACAGGAAAATGTCATCACATCGCCCCGCCTCCCGCTCAGCTGTTGATCATGGTAATGAAAAATGGTGACCTCACTTCCTGTTCAGTTTTAGTGACACATTTCTTATTAGACATAGTGTATATTATTAAAAAGACTGCCTTTGTGCTGGACATTTCCTTGCTTGTTGTGCACTAGTTAGGGTAGGAAATAATGGCTTCTACCCCCTGCACTGAGCGGAAGTGTGTTCTGTGTAATTACACCAAGGAAAGTCTGATAGTCTCATAGTTTTATTTCCATAGCCTCCTTTCTACTTGAAATATATTTTAAAGTGCATTCTTCCTGCAGGTTCTGACCGTCGGCCACCTAAACTGTTCCCTCTCAGAATGGGGGGGGCGGAGTCTCTGAAGCGTGTGGGTAATGCCCCGTCTCTGGTGCCCCGCCCACCAGAAACCAGTCTGGTTAAATTGGTGGGGAAGATTTACTCATTGAAGTGCAGGTGAGCTGAACATACCCACTGTGCACATTACATATGTACACACATAGCCCTGTCTTAGTGTGTGTGTGTGTGTGTGTGTGTGTAGGTTCTGTGAGCAGGTGTTTAGTGGACCCCTCTCTGTGCAGGAAGACTGGCTCATCCATCTGCGACATCACATCCTTAATCTCAGACCGGATCATGCCCGTAGCCCCGCCCCCTTATTACCTCATTCAGAATCTGCTCAGCTGATTGGCCAAGCTGTGTAGGGAGGTGGAGCACCGCCATGCCCAGTGCTGTTTAATTTACCAATTGTTTTATAATGTGTTTCTAACATTTTTTTTAAATAAAGGAAACCTGTCTGTAGGGTTTGGGGTAGTGATGTCATGATGTAGTGATGTCATGATGTAGTGATGTCATGATGTAGTGATGTCATGATGTAGTGATGTAGTGATGTCATGGACACTACTGAGGAAGCAGAAAAGGACACACACCTGAATGTACACAATAATCTCTCAATTTTTACCTCACTGTGTGAACTAAATGATTTTAAATGTTTTTATACTGTGAGATGACTTCTTTTACACCAACATGCTGTGTGTGTGTGTGTGTGTGTGTGTGTGTGTGTGTGTGTACTCGGACCAAAATACTGATGTGTTTGAGTTTCTGAAAATGTTATTTGTACACACAATAAAATCCTGATTTATAAACCTATCTCTTTGTGTGTGAGTGAGAGTGTGTGTGTGAGTGAGAGTGTGTGTGAGTGTGAGAGTGTGTGTGAGTGTGAGTGTGAGTGTGAGTGTGAGTGTGAGAGTGAGAGTGAGAGTGTGAGTGAGAGTGTGAGTGAGTGTGTGTTATTGTGTGAGTGAGTGTGTGTTTGTGAGTGAGAGTGTGTTTGTGTGTGTGAGATTGTGTTTGTGTGTGAGATTGTGTGTGAGAGAGAGTGTGTTTGTGTGTGTGTGAGTGAGAGTGTGTGTGAGTGAGTGTGTGTGTGAGCGAGAGTGTGAGAGAGTGTGTGTTTGTGTGTGTGTGTGTACTCGGACCAAAATACTGATGTGTTTGAGTTTCTGAAAATGTTATTTGTACACACAATAAAATCCTGATTTATAAACCTATCTCTTTGTGAGAGTGTGTGTGTGTGTGAGTGCGTGTGTGTGTGAGTGAGTGTGTGTGTGTTTGTGTGTGTGTGTGAGTGAGAGTGTTTGTGTGGGTTGAGTGTGTGTGTGAGAGTGAGTGTGTGAGTGAGCGTGTGTGAGTGAGAGTGTGTGTTATTGTGTGAGTGAGAGAGTGTGTAATTGTGTGTGTGTGAGTGAGAGTGTGTGTTTGTGTGTGTGTGTGATTGTGTGTGTGTGAGTGTGTGTTTGAGTGTGTGAGTGATGTGTGTGTTTGTGTGAGTGAGAGTGAGTGAGTGTGTTTGTGTGTGAGTGAGAGTGTGAGAGAGAGTGTGTTTGTGTGTGTGTGAGTGAGTGTGTGTGTGTGTGAGTGAGAGTGTGTGTTTGTGTGAGTGAGAGTGTGTGTTTGTGTGTGTGTGATTGTGTGTGAGTGTGTGTTTGAGTGTGTGTGTTTGTGTGAGTGAGAGTGTGAGTGAGAGTGTGTGTTTGTGTGTGTGTGAGATTGTGTGTTATTGTGTGTGTGTGTGAGAGAGAGAGTGTGTTTGTGTGTTGAGTGTGTGTGTGAGTGAGTGTGTTTTGTGTGAGTGAGTGTGTGTTTGTGTGTGTGTGTGTGTGAGTGAGAGTGTGAGTGAGAGTGTGTGTTTGTGTGTGTGTGTGAGTGAGAGAGTGTGTGTTTGTGTGTGTGTGAGTGAGAGTGTGTGTTTGTATGTGTGAGATTGTGTGTTATTGTGTGTGTGTGTATGTGAGAGAGAGTGTGTTTGTGTGTGAGTGAGAGTGTTTGTGTGTGTGTGTGTGAGTGAGTGTGTGTGTGAGTGTTTGTGTGTGTGTGTGAGAGAGAGAGTGTGTGTTTGTGTGTGTGTGAGTGAGAGAGTGTGTGTTTGTGTGTGTGAGAGAGATTGTGTGTTTGTGTGTGTGTGAGTGAGAGAGTGTGTGTTTGTGTGTGTGTGAGAGTGTTTGTGTGTGTGAGTGTGTGTGAGTGAGAGTGTGTGTTTGTGTGTGTGTGAGTGAGAGTGTGTGTTTGTGTGTGTGTGAGTGTTTGTGTGTGAGTGTGTGTTTGTGTGAGTGTGATTGTGTGTTTGTGTGTGTGTGAGTGAGATTGTGTGTTTGTGTGTGTGTGTGTGTTTGTATGTGTGTGTGAGAGTGTGTGTTTGTATGTGTGTGAGAGTGTGTGTTTGTGTGTGTGAGTGTTTGTGTGTGTGAGTGTTTGTGAGTGTGTTTGTGTGTGTGAGTGTGTTCGTGTGTGTGTGTGTGTGTGTTTGTGAGATTGTGTGTTTGTGTGTTTGTGTGTGTGAGATTGTGTGTGTGTGTGAGTGTTTGTGTGTGTGAGTGTTTGTGTGTGTGATTGTGTGTTTGTGTGTGTGAGTGTGTGTGTGAGTGTGTGTTTGTGTGTGTGTTTGTGTGTGTGTGAGTTTTTGTGTGTGTGTGAGTGTGTGTGTGTGTGTGAGTGAGAGTGTGTGTGAGTGTGTGTTTGTGTGTGAGATTGTGTGTTTGTGTGTGTGAGTGTGTGTTTGTGTGTGAGTGAGAGTGTGTGTTTGTGTGTGTGAGTGTGTGTTTGTGTGTGAGTGAGAGTGTGTGTTTGTGTGTGAGTGTGTGTTTGTGTGTGAGTGTTTGTGTGTGTGAGTGTGTGTTTGTGTGTGTGTGAGTGTTTGTGTGTGTGAGTGTGTGTTTGTGTGTGTGAGTTTGTGTGTGTGTGAGTGTTTGTGTGTGTGAATGTGTGTTTGTGTGTGTGTGAGATTGTGTGTTTGTGTGTGTGTTTGTGTGTGTGTGAGATTGTGTTTGTGTGTGAGTGTGTGTTTGTGTGTGTGTGAGTGTTTGTGTGTGTTTGTGTGTGTGTGTGTGTTTGTGTGTGTGTGAGTGTTTGTGTGTGTGAGTGTGTGTTTGTGTGTGTGAGTGTGTGTTTGTGTGTGTGAGTGTGTGTTTGTGTGTGTGTGAGTGTTTGTGTGTGTGAGTGTTTGTGTGTGTGAGTGTGTGTGTGTGTGTTTGTGTGTGTGAGTGTGTGTGTGTGAGTGAGAGTGTGTGTTTGTGTGTGTGAGTGTTTGTGTGTGTGAGTGTTTGTGTGTGTGTGTGAGTGTGTGTTTGTGTGTGTGTGAGATTGTGTGTTTGTGTGTGAGTGAGAGTGTGTGTTTGTCTGTGTGAGTGTGTGTTTGTGTGTGTGAGTGTTTGTGTGTGTGAGTGTTTGTGTGTGTGAGTGTGTGTTTGTGTGTGTGTGTGTGTTTGTGTGTGTGTGAGTGTTTGTGTGTGTGTGAGTGTTTGTGTGTGTGTTTGTGTGTGAGATTGTGTGTTTGTGTGTGTGAGTGTGTGTTTGTGTGTGTGTGAGTGTTTGTGTGTGTGAGTGTGTGTGTGAGTGAGAGTGTGTGTTTGTGTGTGAGATTGTGTGTTTGTGTGTGTGTGAGTGTTTGTGTGTGTGTGAGATTGTGTGTTTGTGTGTGTGTGAGTGTGTGTGTGAGTGAGAGTGTGTGTTTGTGTGTGTGAGTGTGTGTTTGTGTGTGAGTGTTTGTGTGTGTGTGAGATTGTGTGTTTGTGTGTGTGAGTGTGTGTTTGTGTGTGTGTGAGTGTTTGTGTGTGTGAGTGTGTGTGTGAGTGAGAGTGTGTGTTTGTGTGTGTGTGTGTGAGATTGTGTGTTTGTGTGTGTGTTTGTGTGTGTTTGTGTGTGAGTGAGAGTGTGTGTTTGTGTGTGTGAGTGTGTGTTTGTGTGTGTGTGTGTGTGAGTGTGTGTTTGTGTGTGTGAGTGTGTGTTTGTGTGTGTGTTTGTGTGTGTGTGTGTGAGATTGTGTGTTTGTGTGTGTGAGTGTGTGTTTGTGTGTGTGTGAGTGTGTGTGTGAGTGTGTGTGAGATTGTGTGTTTGTGTGTGTGAGTGTGTGTGTGAGATTGTGTGTGTGAGTGTTTGTGTGTGTGTGAGATTGTGTGTTTGTGTGTGTGAGTGTTTGTGTGTGTGAGTGTGTGTGTGAGATTGTGTGTTTGTGTGTGTGAGTGTTTGTGTGTGTGACTGTGTGTTTGTGTGTGTGAGTGTGTGTTTGTGTGTGTGAGTGTGTGTGTGAGATTGTGTGTTCGTGTGTGTGTGTGTGTGAGTGTGTGTGTGTGAGTGTGTGAGATTGTGTGTTTGTGTGTGTGTGAGTGTTTGTGTGTGTGAGTGAGAGTGTGTGTTTGTGTGTGTGAGTGTGTGTTTGTGTGTGTGTGAGTGTGTGTGTGAGTGTTTGTGTGTGTGAGTGAGAGTGTGTGTTTGTGTGTGTGAGTGTGTGTTTGTGTGTGTGTGTGAGTGTTTGTGTGTGTGAGTGAGAGTGTGTGTTTGTGTGAGTGTTTGTGTGTGTGTGATTGTGTGTTTGTGTGTGTGTGAGATTGTGTGTGTGTGTGAGATTGTGTGTTTGTGTGTGAGTGAGAGTGTGTGTTTGTCTGTGTGAGTGTGTGTTTGTGTGTGTGAGTGTTTGTGTGTGTGAGTGTTTGTGTGTGTGAGTGTGTGTTTGTGTGTGTGTGTGTGTTTGTGTGTGTGTGAGTGTTTGTGTGTGTGTGAGTGTTTGTGTGTGTGTTTGTGTGTGAGATTGTGTGTTTGTGTGTGTGAGTGTGTGTTTGTGTGTGTGTGAGTGTTTGTGTGTGTGAGTGTGTGTGTGAGTGAGAGTGTGTGTTTGTGTGTGTGAGTGTGTGTTTGTGTGTGAGTGTTTGTGTGTGTGTGAGATTGTGTGTTTGTGTGTGTGTGAGTGTGTGTGTGAGTGAGAGTGTGTGTTTGTGTGTGTGAGTGTGTGTTTGTGTGTGAGTGTTTGTGTGTGTGAGAGATTGTGTGTTTGTGTGTGTGAGTGTGTGTTTGTGTGTGTGTGAGTGTTTGTGTGTGTGAGTGTGTGTGTGAGTGAGAGTGTGTGTTTGTGTGTGTGTGTGTGAGATTGTGTGTTTGTGTGTGTGTTTGTGTGTGTTTGTGTGTGAGTGAGAGTGTGTGTTTGTGTGTGTGAGTGTGTGTTTGTGTGTGTGTGTGTTTGTGTGTGTGAGTGTGTGTTTGTGTGTGTGAGTGTGTGTTTGTGTGTGTGTTTGTGTGTGTGTGTGTGAGATTGTGTGTTTGTGTGTGTGAGTGTGTGTTTGTGTGTGTGTGAGTGTTTGTGTGTGTGTGAGATTGTGTGTTTGTGTGTGTGAGTGTTTGTGTGTGTGAGTGTGTGTGTGAGATTGTGTGTTTGTGTGTGTGAGTGTTTGTGTGTGTGACTGTGTGTTTGTGTGTGTGAGTGTGTGTTTGTGTGTGTGAGTGTGTGTGTGAGATTGTGTGTTCGTGTGTGTGTGTGTGTGAGTGTGTGTGTGTGAGTGTGTGTGTGTGAGATTGTGTGTTTGTGTGTGTGTGAGTGTTTGTGTGTGTGTTTGTGTGTGTGAGTGTGTGTTTGTGTGTGTGTGAGTGTTTGTGTGTGTGTGTGAGTGTGTGTGTGAGTGTTTGTGTGTGTGAGTGAGAGTGTGTGTTTGTGTGTGTGAGTGTGTGTTTGTGTGTGTGTGTGAGTGTTTGTGTGTGTGAGTGAGAGTGTGTGTTTGTGTGAGTGTTTGTGTGTGTGTGATTGTGTGTTTGTGTGTGTGTGTGTGTCTGTGTGTGTGAGATTGTGTGTGTGTGAGATTGTGTGTGTGTGTGTGAGTGTGTGTGTGAGATTGTGTGTTTGTGTGTGTGTGAGTGTTTGTGTGTGTGAGTGAGAGTGTGTGTTTGTGTGTGTGAGATTCTGTGTTTGTGTGTGAGTGTTTGTGTGTGTGAGTGAGAGTGTGTTTGTGTGTGTGTTTGTGTGCGTGAGTGTGTGTTTGTGTGTGTGTGTGAGTGTTTGTGTGTGTGTGAGTGTGTTTGTGTGTGTTTGTGTGTGTGTGTGAGTGAGAGTGTGTGTTTGTGTGTGTGAGTGTGTGTTTGTGTGTGTGTGTGAGTGTTTGTGTGTGTGAGTGAGAGTGTGTGTTTGTGTGTGTGTGAGTGTGTGTGAGATTGTGTGTTTGTGTGTGTGTGTGTGTGAGTTTGTGTGTGAGTGTGTGTTTGTGTGTGTGAGATTGTGTGTTTGTGTGTGTGAGTGTTTGTGTGTGTGTGTGTGTTTGTGTGTGTGTGTGTGTGTGTGTTTGTGTGTGTGTTTGTGTGTGTGTGAGAGTGTGTGTTTGTGTGTGTGTGAGATTGTGTGTTTGTGTGTGTTTGTGTGTGTGTGAGAGTGTGTGTTTGTGTGTGTGTGAGATTGTGTGTTTGTGTGTGTTTGTGTGTGTGTGAGTGTTTGTTTGTGTGAGTGTGTGTTTGTGTGTGTGTGAGTGTTTGTGTGTGTGTTTGTGTGTGAGATTGTGTGTTTGTGTGTGTGTGAGTGTGTGTTTGTGTGTGTGAGTGTGTGTTTGTGTGAGATTGTGTGTTTGTGTGTGTGTGAGTGTTTGTGTGTGTGTTTGTGTGTGTGTGAGTGTGTGTTTGTGTGTGTGAGTGTTTGTGTGTTTGTGAGATTGTGTGTGTGTGTGAGTGTGTGTTTGTGTGTGTGAGTGTTTGTGTGTGTGAGTGTGTGTTTGTGTGAGATTGTGTGTTTGTGTGTGTTTGTGTGTGTGTTTGTGTGTGTGTGAGTGTGTGTGAGTGTGTGTGAGTGTTTGTGTGTGTTTGTGTGTGTGTGTGTGTGTGTGAGTGAGTGTTTGTGTGTGTGTGAGTGTGTGTTTGTGTGTGTGAGTGAGTGTTTGTGTGTGTGTGAGATTGTGTGTTTGTGTGTGTGAGTGTGTGTTTGTGTGTGTGAGTGTTTGTGTGTTTGTGAGATTGTGTGAGTGTGTGTTTGTGTGTGTGTGTGAGTGTGTGTTTGTGTGTGTGTGAGTGTGTGTGAGTGTTTGTGTGTGTGAGTGTGTGTTTGTGTGTGTGTGAGATTGTGTGTGTGTGTGAGTGTGTGTTTGTGTGTGTGTGAGATTGTGTGTTTGTTTGTGTGTGTGTGAGTGTGTGTTTGTGTGTGTGAGTGTGTGAGATTGTGTGTTTGTGTGTGTTTGTGTGTGTGTGAGATTGTGTGTTTGTTTGTGTGAGTGTGTGTGTGTGAGTGTGTGAGATTGTGTGTTTGTGTGTGTTTGTGTGTGTGTGAGTGTGTGTTTGTGTGTGTGAGATTGTGTGTGTGTGTTAATTTAGATTTTTCTGTGCCTTTCCATTAAAGTGTTCAGTAAAGTGTTTTGTTGTTTATTTGTTTATTATGTTGCCATGGCGATAAACAAATCAGAAATTCTCTCATTCCCGGTTTTACTTCCGATTGTAGAGGCGAAGTAAAAGCTTCCTGGTGTTGCCCCGGAAACTGTGCTTGACTACACCGGAAGTACATGATTGAGTCTTTTATCGCAAACGCAGGGTTCTTCCTCAGTGAGGTGAGTTTATTATGGACATGATATAAATAATATTTATTTCGGGAATTTATTACAGATTATATGATTTTTACCTGTTTGAAAGAGAATGTATGATTTTGCACACTGTTAGAAGTGTTCGGCTTCTTAGACATTTTAGCTGAAACCGTTATTTATTAGAGATTAAATCTCAGCTCTGACCCTGAGGAATAGGTCAGTCATTTACTCCCGGAGGTCCAGTCGGAGGTCCAGTCACATTTACTCCCAGAGGTCCAGTCACATTTACTCCCGGAGGTCCAGTCACATTTACTCCCGGAGGTCCAGTCGGAGGTCCAGTCACATTTACTCCCGGAGGTCCAGTCACATTTACTCCCGGAGGTCCAGTCACATTTACTCCCGGAGGTCCAGTCGGAGGTCCAGTCACATTTACTCCCGGAGGTCCAGTCACATTTACTCCCGGAGGTCCAGTCGGAGGTCCAGTCGGAGGTCCAGTCGGAGGTCCAGTCACATTGCAGCTAGCGCAACACTGAGGGTGATGCTAGAGAGCTAAGCTAACTAACGAGCAACATTTAAATATTTAAATACATTTAGACACCTCACTGCTGAGTTCTGGACTCTGATTGGTGGATCAGGTGTTGATGAATTCTCTCTAACAGCAGCTCTGACTGGAGCGCAGCTTTATATTAATGTACTGATACCTTATCGTTTCCATAGCAACAGCGATGTGTACAGCACACACTCCAGTAAACACATTAATAACGTGCTGTTTCTGGTGTGTTTCCGGTGTGTTAGGAGTGTGCACCATGCAGTGTGTGTGGGATGAACAAGAGGCTTATGATGAGCTGCTGTACTGGGACTCACTGATTCAGGAGGGACACACACTTCACCCCCGCGACTACAACAGGTGACACACACACAGTTTACACAGCTGTTATCTCCATACCTATGGTATAATGATATTTATTTTATACAATTTATTTTTATGTGTAAATTATATTGCTTTGGTGTGTGTGTGTATGAGGTATGAGGAACTGCGGTACTGGTATGAGTATGTGTGTTATGAAGATAAACTGAGACAGTACCATGCTTGTGTGGCTGAGATGAAGCAGAGAGAAGCTGAAGTTCCTCCTGATCCTGTGAGTGTCCACCTCAGTGTCCAGCAATGTTATTAGAATTATTACACGTAGATCACTGGACTCTTAGAGAGCTGTGACTGTGAGAGATTTACTCTACACGTGTTAAACTGTATTCTGTGGTGTTAATGACTATGTACTAACAGGAGAAGCTGCTCCCTCAGCGCCTGTTTGTCATTGAGGATCGCCATGTTAAGGCCAAACACGCCAGTGTGTATCCATGTGCTGAGGAGCTGCAGGCTGTGCAGAACATGGTGTCCCACCTGGAGAATGGACTGAAGACCGTTGCTAACTGGCTAAATAGGCAAGATGCTACAAGGTGAGCTGGAAGTGGAACTGATATCCGGTGAACATGAAACAAGCAGGAATTTTTTTTACCGTGACTAGGGATTATACACAACACGTAGTAATAAGCTAAGGGTATGGAGTGTGTGTGTGTGTTACAGTGGGAGTAATAAGCTACAGGGGGTACGGAGAGTGGGTTTGGTGGCAAAGGGTTTGTTGCTGAAGCAGGATATGGACCTGGAGCTTGTCTTGCTCTGCAGTGACACACCAACACTCAAACTACTGAACACCATCACCAACAAACTTCAGGAAGTGATGAAGGTCAGCAGTCCTCCAACCACCCCTACACCCTCCACACCAACCCCAACACACACACACCCTCTGGGACAATAAAGTTTTTCTCTCTCTCACCCTCACTTATATCTGATGTGTGTGTGTGTGTGTATTCAGGGCCAGATGGAGGGCGAGTATGTGATCAGTCCGGTGGATGAGGATGCTGCTGTAACAGTGCAGACTGTAAAGGACCCGGTGCTGAACATGAAGATCCATCTCACATCCCCTGTTGTGAGGGAGCGGGTGGAGCATGGGCGGGCCAGAGGTACACACACACACACACACACACACACACACACACACACACACACGGTCACACTCCACCTTCCGCAGTTTAATGACTCTTACAGGCGTGCGTGTAAACTCTAAAGGGGTTGCTTTGCAGCAAAAACACTGACGTGAGTTAATGAGTGAAGATTCTGGTCTGTGTTCAGACTCTGCTTGTGTGATATATAACTGTTTATTCATCTTTAAAAGATATTACATTGTCACAATATAACAATTATATCACCAGATCTGCTAACTTTAACACATTCTGTGTAGGAGCTCTGCAGTGAAGTGTCTAAAACGCTACACATAATTTTAAAGGTTATAAGAATTAGAAAGTGATTAAATGTCCTGTGTTCATTTACGAAGTTTTGCCGTCCTGAGGCAGGCAGCGCTCAGGCAGACTCGGAGACTTTAAGCAGCAGATCAACACTGAAACTGTTGACCATGTGGGCAGAAAACTGACCTGTAAAAGGATTATGAATAAATTATGTGCTTTTTTGTTTGTTTTACTGTTTTTTTAATGGTTTACTGCAGAATCACCTAAAATCCAGCATCAGCTAGTGAAGTTCTTACACACATCTCACCTTAAACCAGGTGGAAATGCTTGCTTCTGTTTATTTTTAGGAGATTTATTCTAGACAATACAATCACTATTACATGCCTAAAAAATATTAAAAAATTGAAAGTAAAACCTTATATCACACAAGCCTAGTTCATACCCTGTCTTCACACTTGGGGGCGTCGTTCACACCTCCTGTTCTTCCCGCTGTATGCACTTTAACCCTGAATCCTGTGGAGATGTGACACACACTCCTTCAGATCAGAGCCGGTGGAGGACAGTTGTGTGATTTTACAGAATCCTAGGATTTAGCTTCAGGAGGAGCTTCAGTATGAATCCTGGTGATTGTTCATGAAGATTTCAGTATGTTGCGTTTAGATGATGAACACACGCTCATCAGGAGAGCAGTGGGTGAAGACGTTTATCCAGTGTTTATAGAGAGGCTTCCATCAGCCGTTATTTTATTGTCTGTAAATTAAGTGTGTTTAAAAGTTAGTCATTTTACAATTTACATTGTTTATTTAATTTATGTACCAGAGCTTCTGCATGTGTGAGGAGCCGCAAGAGGCTGAGGCAGAAGAGAAAGTTTTCAATTATTGAATGAAAAAAGATCAAAAGCAAGGCAAGAGTGTTTGTAATGTATGTGCATTAGGATCGTTATTATTCCTCAGTGTTCCAGCAGTGGGAAAGTGGGAAAGCCAGAGCAGTGATGTGAGGAATTATGCGAATATCAAAAATCAAGCCACGCCCCCAAGCAGTACATTCATTTTGATCTGATTTCTCTTCTGATGTGAATATAGGGTTAATATCACTTTAAGCTGTAATGAATACGTTTGTGATGTGCTAATCATGAACACATTCCTATAATGATAGATTTATCAGTCGATAAAATATTGATTGATTATTAAGGATTAATTGGATTGTTCCACTCGTCAGGTTTTGCTGCAGCGTTCACCCTGTTTCTGCGAAAAATTGTGGAATTTAAATCAGATATTTTCCTGTTGTTACTTGTGATTTTGAAAGTGTGTGAGTTTTTAGGGGCGGTGGAGTTTTGACCAACCGGAAGCTCTTGGACTCTTGGAGGGGCGGAGCAAGTAAATTTTGGGGGCAGGTCTCATAATTCTGATTATATATGCAGCCTTTACACACGCTGGTTAAAAGGTGCTTACACACACAGGAGGTAAAATCATTCTGCACACAGCTATGGGGCAGGACGATGGAGCTTGTGTAAGCAAGAGGGCGTGGTCTCAATGATTACACTTATTAGATTCAAAAGAATTCAGAAAAATGAGTATTCATATTTTACGTTGCTGAACGAGGGTGTGGCTGACCTCCAGGCCACACCCTTAACCAAACTTACACCACCACAAAGGTCCTAGAGTTTTTAAACAGTGTATGTGGAAATGCTGTGTGTGAATATGTGTTAGTCCATATTCAAACCCTGCCTAATAGCAGCTCATATAAAAATTACCCCACCCCCTATGAGTTCCTAGTATGTTGGCTCCGCCCCCTAGAAGAGGTCTGAGTGCCCCTTGGTCAAACTGTGCCTTGTGTTGTGGTCTGATAGAAGCTCCGCCCGGCGCTCTGGACACAAACAAATGCCTGGAGTCTCTCGCGTCTCTGCGCCACGCCAAGTGGTTCCAGGTTTGCACCTCGCTTTATAATTTAACGACCTCTAACGTAAATTAACATGACGTTAATTAATAACGTATTTGACTGTTAAAATGTTCACAGAGTGCTTTTTTAAGAAAACTAAGATGTGGACATTTAACTCAAATACGAATGTTTATACTGAGAGTCTGTATATGGAATGATGAACAGAAAGACCAAGTAGATGAAGCTTTTAAAGGGTTTATTCGCTCCTTTAGGAATGGTTTGTTTTAACTTGACCTACGTAGACAGACGTAGAGGGACAGTTAAAAGTATGGTGTTGAAGCACTGTGGATCTGAGTGTGTGGAATGGTGTTAGTGAGTGTGCTGATTAACAGAGACATTGTCACAAAGCAGCTTTACCGAAATCAGGATGTAATTTAAATGTAACCCTAAGTTGTTGTTGGTCTTGTGTTTCGAGAGCACACAACGCATGGAGCAGAGAAACGAGCGCACAGAGACTTTATTTCTACATGAAAATGTAATAATAGCTCTAAACTAATTTTGTGTTTGAGTGACAAATACCTGACTCACAGAATGGAAGTACATTCGCATGCAGAGGAACTTGCTTCAGTGATTTCTGCTCACTCTCACCTCACGCTCTCGGTTAATAAGCACACTCCTTTACACTGTCCCTAACACTCAGATCAGCTGCCCTCATCCTCTCCCCTTTATTCAAAAGATGAGATCTCTCTGGCCAAATCGTGAGCGTGCAGGTGGACAGTTAGACAGACAAACATCCTGTAGATAGCTGGATTGCTAAAATAACAGACAGACAGACAGATTGATATTTAGACGGAGGCAGACAGACAGATGGACACAAAAATAGACACAGCAGACAGTTTAACAGATCTGTGTTGATCACATAGTGTGGTGAATATAGACTTGCGGTGCATGTGTGTATGTATAGAGTGTATCAGCAGGGTAATGCAGGGTATGTGCGTTTGTGTGTATGATGTGTGTGTGGTGTGTGTGTATGGTGTTGGTGGCTCACAGGCTAAAGTTAACAACCTACACTCAAGTGTGATTGTCATTCGCATCCTGAGAGACCTGTGTACCCGTGTCCCTACCTGGGCCCCACTCAAAGGATGGGTAAGTGTGTGTGTGTTAAATCTGTTGGAACAGTATATAGCATTGTGTAGATGTATATTGTTTTGTGTGTGTGTGTGTGTGTGTAGGTATTGGAGCTGCTGTGTGAACGAGCGATATCAACTAGTGACAGACCGATGGGACCAGGAGAGGCTCTGAGAAGAGTACTGGAGTGTGTTGCATCTGGAATACTACTGGAAGGTGAAGTTTCCATATAAGAAATGATTTTTGTGCCTGAAGTCTGTATATCGTGTTTATATGTCTATGCTTGTATCTGTGTATGTACATACATTAGTGTGTGTGTGTGTGTGTGTTTGTGCATGCAGATGGTCCTGGTATTTCTGACCCATGTGAGAGGGCAGGTGTAGATGCAAGCTGCCATCTTACCCCCCAGCAGAGGGAGGACATTACCCAGAGTGCACAGGTACAAACCAGATACCCAGAATGCACTGAGGTTGTTCTTTCAGAAGGAGAGGATTTAATTCAGGAACACAAAAACAGCTCAGAAATTTGGGACCCTGTTCCTGAAGGGTGGAGCCTGTTCCTGAAGGGTGGAGCCTGTTCCTGAAGGGTGGAGCCTGTTCCTGAAGGGTGGATTGCTGATGTGTTTAAAAACATCCACAGTTACAGTTGTGCAGTGTGTAACAGATGTGTACTGAGGTGTGACTGGTGTGTGTTTGCTGTGTTGTGTGGTAGGTGTGAGGTTGGTGTGTGTGCTGTTTTATCAGAGACAGTTGAGTGATGTCCTACACTGCTTTAAACGGCTCCTGTTTTTTCCCAGTTTGCTTTGCGGCTCATGGCATTTGGACAGATCCACAAAGTGTTGGGGATGAATCGGCTGTCACCCAAAGTGGGGCACATGTACAGCGACACACTCCTCTGTAAGACAGCTTCTACAGTCAAGTGAAAAAATGAGAACACCCCATTAAATATTCAGTTCTTTATTAAGAAATGTCAACATGTTAATTTCTAATCTTGTTTTAATTTGTACCTGTAGATGAAAGTGGTGTAATTGCATGTAAACAACAAAGTCACTTATTAAACAAAAGAAATCAACAAAAATGAGTATTTCACCTGAGGAAAAAGTTAGCACACCCTCTGCCCTAATAGCTAGGGTTTCCCTCATGAAATAACCTGAAATAACCTCACTGAGATGTTTCTTGTAGCCATCTACCAGTTTCTGACATGGACTGTAAGAAAGTTTCCACCACTCCTCAATGCAGAACTCTTTCAGCTATGTGATGTTTGGGGGGTTTCCTGCGCAAACAGTCCGGTTCAGATCACCCCACAGGATCTCAATAGGATCTCATTCCAGAATTCTCCATGTTTTACTTTTCGGCCAGTCCTTGGTGAATTTACTGGGACATTTTGGGTCATTGCCATGTTGCAAGGTCCAGTTCCTCTTTAGCTTAAATTTTTTCACAGAGGGTCATGTTCCTCAAGCACCTTCTGATCCAATGTAGAATTCATAATGGACTCTATGATGGTGATCTGGCCAGGTCCTGCTGCAGCAGAGCATCCCCAAACCGGAACACTTCCACCTCCATGTTCCACAGGTGGTATGAGGTTCATCTGCTGAAATGCTGGATTTGGTTTACTCCAAACATGCCCTGTTATGGTGTCCAAATAATTCAGTTTTAGACTCATCTGAAGCACATTACTCCAGAAGTCCTGGTCTTTGTCTCTGTGTTCTTTGGGAAACTTCAGTCTTGCCCTCATGTTATTTTAGACAGTGAAGGTTTCCTTCTTGCACACCTCCCATAATAATTAAAGTTGTGTAGTCTCTTTCTGATTGGAGATTCATGCACTATGGCTTAAACTGTAGCAAGAGCTTGCTGTAGGTCGCGTGATGATATTTTAGGGTTTTTGGAGACGTCTTTAAGCATCTTGCGGTCTGCTCTCGGGGTGAATTTGCTCGGACGGTCTGACCTGGTCATGGTGGCAGTTGTTTTAAATGTTGTCCATTTGTAAATGATTGCTGGACAGTGGAATGGCTGATTACAAGTTGTACGAATTTGTATGAATGCTGATTATTCTTTTAAGATCTTTTTATATCCCTTACCAGACTCATTAGCATCAACAATCTTCTTTCTGGAAGTCTCAGAGAGCTCTTTGGATCTCACCATGGTGATACCTCTCACTTTAACAATGAAGAGCAAACCAAGCTAAATGTCTGAGGTTTAAATAAGACCAGTTTCCTTCACAATGCTCTAGAAAATCTTCTAATCATTACCACCTGATGTGATTCACATGTAGGTCATTTTATCCATTTTAAGTACAAATACATGTGGGTGTGTCCTTACTTTGTCCTCAAAAGAAATTGGATTTTTTAAAATGACATTTTACAGATCATTAAAAACAGACTTTTCTTTGGTTTTATTTGTTTAGTTATATTATTTGAATCTTTCAAAACTGTTAAAATGAAGATCAAATGTCTATATTTTTAGCTGTGTTAAAAAAAAAACAGGCTTTCATGGGGTTTCTGAATTTTTTCACGTGAATACACAATTCATCACTTTATCAATTTATGCTTTTTTTTTTTGTTTTGGTTAGAAGGCAGTTTTGCATATGCAGTTCACCTTGTTGTGTGTGTGTGTGTGTGTGTGTGTGTGTGTGTGTGTGTTTTGTGCAGCTCAAACCACAGTGCCAGGACTGTGTGTGATGAAGCGTCCATTGGATTCAGCCACAGATGAAGAGTCAAGCAGCAGTAAAGTCCTTCGCAAAGGCATGTGTCTATCTCCCTCCTTCTCTCTGTCTTTCTGTCTCTCTCTCCCCCCCCCCCAATAGCTAACAATGATAATCATTAGCTCTCATTAGCTAGCTCATTAGACTGCTTTCTTTAGTCCTCCAGTTCCCAGTCCATTCAGTTTTGATGCTCATAATAATATCCAGATTTTCTTGGAGGTGTCGAGAGCACTGTAGTGTTTGTAAATAAAAGCGATGTGTGAACATTCTGGTTAGAAAGAGAAACGATTGCCCCACTACATCAGCTACTTTGTTATAATCTGATTTAACTATCTATCAGGAGTTTTACTTAGTAAAATTACTGAAAATGTTTTCTCTTGTTGAGTGTTATTTGGCCAGATTAACACTTTCAGAAGGTGTAACTGTAGAAGACTTTGACAGCTTGGTGTCCTGACAGTGCGCTCTAGCCACAATGACTGAACACAGAATGTCAGAGTGTTTATACTACACACAAAAGACTGCAGGAATATTATGTCTTGTTTTACTTAAAAAGTTGAGGAGGTTGTTATGGTGGAAGCTGAGGTGCTGCTTAAACTGAAGCTATAAACTCTTTTTGGAAGATAAAGTTAGATCACTAAATATGCATTAAGTAATTATGCATTAATATGCATTGTCATTTTCCTCAATAGGAAAGTGACTGATGTAGCGCTAGATAACATAATGTAGCGCTATATAATATAATATTCTCTATGCCCAGCAGACTGTGGCGTAGAGAATTGAGAGAGACCACCACAGAATCATAAAAAGTCATTAATAATGTCCTGCTCACTCCAAAGGACCCTAGTCTCCTCAACAGGTGGAGGCGACTCTGGCCCTTCTTGTACAGAGCATCAGTGTTATCCAGCCAGTCCAGTCTATTGTTCAGGTGGACTCCCAGGTACTTGAACCTATCCAACAACTCATTGTCCAAGCCCTGGATGGTCACTGGTGTGTGGTGCGGTGTTGTCCTTCTCCGGAAGTCAATCACCATCTCTTTTGTCTTACTGGTGTTCAAGTGCAAATGGTTACACTCACACCAGTCAACAAAGTCCTTGATGATGTCCCTGTATTCTTGTTCATTCCCGCCAGATACACATCCAACGATGGCTGAATCATCTGGAGGTGGCAAGTGTTAGTGTTATAACTGAAGTCTGAGGTGTACAGTGTGAAAAGAAATGGGGAGAGCACTGTGCCCTGGGGAGCTCTGGTATTACAGGCTACCACCTCAGACACACAGTCATGCAGTCTTACATACTGTGGTCTGTTGGTGAGGTAGTCGATTATCCATGTGGCCATGTGATCATCCACCCCCAACCGCTCAAGCTTCCCATGCAACAGTGCTGGCTGAATTGTGTTGAAAGCACTGGAGAAGTCAAAGATTATGACTCTCACAGTGCTTCTGGTAGACTCAGTAAACAGGTGAGTCAGTGCCCGGTGCAGCAGGTGGATCACTGCGTCTTCCACACCTATGCCAGGCCGATATGCAAACTTCAGTGGGTCGACCATTGTGGAACTAAGGAACGGAGGTGACAGAGGATGATACTCTCCATGGTCTTCATCAGGTGGGAGGGTAAAGCTACAGGTCTTAGGTAAGTGGTTCAATTCCCGGGGGTGTGCAGTCTTTGGTACTGGAACCACACAGGACGTTTTCCACAGAATTGGCTCAGATTAAACATGTACCTGACCACCCCACATAGCTGGTCAGCACAGTCCCTGAGCAGCCTCGAGCTAATTCCATATGGCCCTGCAGCCTTCCTTGCTTTTATCTCCCCTAGCTCACACCTCACCTGGTCTGTTGTTAAGGAGAGGGGGGTATGAGAGGACTGAGATGAGTGAATGGGGGTGAAAGGTTCAGAAAACATAGGGGGAGCAGTGAAGGGAAGTGTAGAGAAGGTGTGAGTGTAGGTGAATATAGTCAAGGGATGGGGGTAGTTGCTGGACTGGAGTAGGGTGGAGAAGGACAATGCAGTGTGGGAGAGGAAGTAGGAACAGAGTCAAATCTGTTAAAAAATTCGCCCAGAGCTGATCACCGTTAACTGGTCTTCTCCCGCCACTCTGACCATGCCCTGAGATGGATTTCAGTCCTCTCCACACATCATGGATGTTGTTTTGTGATAACCGCTCCTCCAGTTTCCTCCTGTAGCTGTCCATACACTGTCTCATCTTGTATTTGAGTTCCTTCTGAACTCTTAAGCTCTTATTTATCCCCTGAAATAAAATAAAATACCCTCTTCTTCTTGTTTAGGTCTTTGAGCTCAGGGGTCACCCAGGGTTTATTATTGGAGAAACACTGTACCCTCCAAGATGGTACAGTATTCTCCACACAGAAATTTATATAATTTGTGATGCAGTGGGTGAGACCGTCAGTGTCCTCGTCCGCGCTGCAGAGTGTCTCCCAGTCTGTAGTATCGAAACAGTCTCTCAGTCTCTCACAGACCTCCTCGGACCAGATCTTCACAGACTTTTTCTGAGGTGGTTCTGTTTTCACCCTGGGTGTGTATTCAGGAAGCAGACGGACAAGGTTGTGATCCGAACGGCCCAACGGGGGAAGGAGGAAGGAGCTGTATGCGTCCTTAACATTTGCATACAGCAAGTCTAGTGTTTTATTGTCTCTGGTATAGCATTGAACGTATTGTGTGAATGTGGGAAGAGTGGAAGATAGACAGGCATGGATGAAGTCACCAGAAATGAGAAGGAGAGACTGCGGGTGCTGGGTCTGTAACTGAGTTACAACACTGTATAATAGATCGCATGCAGCGGCTGAAGGAGGTACGTACACATTGATCGCGATAACGTGTGAAAACTCCCTCGGAAGGTAATATGGCCAAATGCTGACAGCGAGTAGCTCAATGTCTTTGGTCCAGCGTTGTTCCTTAACACTAATGTGCGCTGGGTTACACCACTTTTCATTTAAAAAACACCACCAGACCTCCTCCTTTCCTCTTTCCACAACTTTCCTGTCCACCCATACAATTTTAAAGCCATCCAGAGTTACCACAGAGTCCGATATAAGATCATTCAGCCACGTCTCAGTAAAAAACATAAGGCTGCACTCCTGGTATTCTCTCTGCAGCCAGGCTAGCTTACTGGGGAGGGAGCGGACGTTTCCCATGATAATAGATGGTAAACATGGTTTATACCTCCATTTCCTCTCCTTGTGTCTCAGTCCTGCTCTGCAGCCTCTTCTCCTTCTCCGTATCTCTGAAGGAATCTCCGATTTCTGCCTGTAGAGAAGTCTAGCGCAACTTAGAGTTCACGATGAGTCCCCGTGTGTAAATGACGGAGCTGTGACTGAGGGGGTCTCCCAAGGCAATTCCAAATAGTCCAAAAAAGAGTACAAGGCATACTGCAAAAGTAACCAGCTTGGACCCCTTAGTTGTGTAGTTGCATGGGGATTTGATAAAGTGCATAAAAATACAAAAAACACGCCAAGAAACATTAAACAGAACCAAAAAAAGCAGAAAAGAAGGCAGAGCTGCTGT
Source organism: Hemibagrus wyckioides (assembly GCF_019097595.1). Taxonomy (NCBI): domain Eukaryota; kingdom Metazoa; phylum Chordata; class Actinopteri; order Siluriformes; family Bagridae; genus Hemibagrus; species Hemibagrus wyckioides. The sequence continues at coordinate 34,220,608 of NC_080720.1, read as the reverse complement.
GACTGGCTGCCACTTGTGCGGCGCCATCTTAAAAATATATAATAGTTAGGGATGCACAATATGAAAATTTTTTACCCGATAATTAAGTCCTTCTCATGGCCGAAACCAATAACAAATAAGTTCATATTTTTATATCAGAATTTTCATATAATCTGCAGTTTGCGTACCCAGGAGAGAAAATCTAAGATGCACTGATGAAACTGATATTTTAGTAGTTCTGGCCTAACTTTAATAACAAACATCAGTCCTGACTCTTCAGATGTTTTTATTTTTTGTGTAAGGCACTACAATAACAACAGAAAGGGTTTAACAGAACTATGACAGAACTATGGTTTATCTGCAATTAACAACTCATTAACAACAAATTTATATTCAAGTATTTCATGCATAACAAAGAAATGCATCTATTCAACTTTTTTAGTGCATGAGGATGAGGAAGGTCTATAGACCATAAGTCACATGCTCCGTGTTTTAGGCCTAACCCTAGTAGCTGCTGCTGCCACGGCTGCTTCGTATTCTTTTAATACAGCCTCGCCGTGATGACCCTGAGAGTGAGAGAGAAGATTTCTTGTGTTAAAACTTGACGCCTTTTTACCTCCTCTTGGAATCCTTGCTGAATATGCGTTGCAAATAGCAATGGTATTGTCCTCCGCTGCCACCGAGAAAAACTTCCAGACCGGCGAAGACATGTACACAGATTATGACCTAATGAGTGCAACACAGGCTGAGAGTCACTGCAGTTTAAAGCTGCAGTCACGTGACTCGAAAAGCAGATGAATCTCGGATAAATCAGACTGACTGATTGATTTACCAGCAAGTGTACTTTATCGGATCTAGTTATCGGATTTCATTTATTTATCGTGTAATAAAAATGACGTCATTTTCACCCATATCGGCCGATAATTTATCTGTCTGATAAATATTGTGCATCCCTAATAATAGTATATGTATGCTAAAAATCCAGTATATTTGTACTATATAATAAAAATCCAAATTCCACAACCTGTTGCCAAAGTTGTAGAGGATGTCTGTGTGTGCTGTAGCTTTACAGTTTCCTTCAGTGGAGCTAAGAGGCTCAAACCCTGTTCTATGACAATGCCCCTGTGCACAAAGCCCTGACCTCCTCACCCAGCATCAGTGTTCCACATATGTTATGCAAAATCTTCCACCATAAGGAGTTCGCATGTAAAATGTTCTACCAGAGATGTTTTGAAATCAACACGATAGCCAAACCATCACTGTGTAAGTGATAAGTGACCCCTAGTGCCTGCAGTCTTCACCGCAGAGTCATGTACTTTTGCTCTGGAACATTTGCTGAAACATGATCATTATTTTTATTAAACAACACCATATGAAATTGGAATAAGTTTGTAACTTTGTGCGTGTGTGTGTGTGTATACAGAGATTGTTATCGAGCCCAGTAATGCTGTGATGATGCTTAATCAGCTGCATCCGGGTTTGCTGTATCGGCTCGTGTCCCAGACGGGTCCAGAACACAGTCCACACTTCACCATGGCCATTGAAGTGAAGGGCAAAACATATGAGGCAGCAGGACCATCGAAGCGCAATGCCAAACTGCTCGTCGCCCAAAAAGTGTGTTATTAAAGCAAGACTCCCAACTCCACCATACACCCCCCCCCCCCAACACATCACTTGCATTTGATCACACTTCTGTCTCTGGAAAAAAAACATAATCACATGTCCTTCATATCATTTTACAGCTTGTGTGTGTGTGTGTGTGTGTGTGTGTGTATGTGTGTATGTGTGTGTGTATGTGTGTGTGTATGTGTGTGTGTATGTGTGTGTGTGTGTGTGTGTGTGTGTGTGTATGTGTGTGTGTGTGTGTATGTGTGTGTGTGTGTGTATGTGTGTGTGTATGTGTGTGTGTATGTGTGTGTGTATGTGTGTGTGTGTGTGTGTGTGTGTGTGTGTGTGTATGTGTGTGTGTATGTGTGTGTGTGTGTGTGTGTGTAGGCCCTACAGGCTTTGGGTGTAGTGGTCACAGCCACAGAGACTACACCTACAACTGATCAGAAAAAAGGTCAGGAGACTGTTGCCATGGGAACCAACAGACCTGCAGCTAGCGGAGGGGAAGGAGCTGAGGTGAACACTCTCTCTGTCTCTCTCTCTCTTTCCCTCTCTGTCACTCCCTCTCTCTCTCCCTATCTGCCTCTCTCTCTTTCCCTCTCTGTCACTCTCTCTCTCTCTCTCTCTCTCTCCCTATCTGTCTCTCTCTCTCCCTCTCTCCCTATCTGTCTGTCTGTCTGTCTCTCTCTCTCTCTCTCTCTTTTTGAGTATGGACTTTGTAAAGATTAGCTTTCTTTTGTTTGTTGTGTTTTATTTTTAAGTTTTATATTTAATCACGCACGTGTCTGTGTGTGTGCGCGTGTGTGTGTGTGTGTGTGTGCGCGTGTGTGTGTGTGTGTGTGTAGGCTACACTACAGGGAGGTCCAATTCTCACTAAACATGGAAAAAATCCGGTCATGGAGCTGAATGAAAAGAGGCGGAGTCTTAAGTATGAGGTCGTCTCTGTGAGAGGACGATTTAATGACAAGATCTTCACTATTGAGGTAGGTGTGTGTGTGTGTGTGTGAGAGAGATGTGTGTTATGCATACTTACAGAAGGGTAACAGTGTTAATAAATTATATTACTGTGTGTGTTTGTGTTTCAGGTGGAAGTAGATGGACAGAAGTTTCAAGGTTCAGGTTCTAATAAGAAGTTAGCGAAGGCGAATGCAGCTCTAGCTGCACTGGAGAAACTTTTTCCCAATGACAATCCTGAGAGCCAGAAGAAGAAGAAATTCCCTCAAATGGTAGGATACACACACACACACACACACACACACACACACACACACACACACACACACACACACACAGAGGACATAAACACTTTTTTGATTTGATTTGTTTGATTTGATGAATGTATGTATAGGGATATGGTGGAATGGGTGGAGTTTCATATAGTGCTGGGCGTGGCAGAGGAAGAGGGCGGGGTCGAGGATTTAACAATAAGGGCTCCACTTTTAAAGGTGAGACATGTCACATTGTTGGTCCAGCTCACAAGAGGCTGCTTGAACACACACACACACACACACACACACACACAGGTTTGGTTGCTGGTTGATGATGTTTGTGTGTGTGTTTTTGCGTGTGTGTGTGTGTGTGTGTGTGTGTGTGTGTGTGTGTGGTGACAGCAGTGAGCAGTTCCTCTGGGTTCTCAGTGAGTGGTGAGTTGAACACTTCAGGTCCTCAGGAGGAACAGAGTGTGTCAGACACACAAATACAGGTGTATCAGGCCGTTCCCCCGCCCACCAGTGGCTACTACAGCCAGCACAGCCACGAGTACGGCCAGTACAGAAAGAACACACAGAACCTGAACCATAACCCAAACCTGAACCAAAACTGTGGGCAGAACCAGGAGTCTCTTGTAGGACCTGATTATGGATATGGCTACCAGAATACCCAGAACTACAACTATGGGGGTGACACACACACACACACACACACACACACACATACAGCAGTGTGTCACTACAGGTGTGTTAAGACTCTCTCTCTCTCTCTCTCTCTCTCTCTCTCTAGCATATTCTAATCAGTCCACATTTGGGACAGGTGGAACTGGAGCAGAGAATTTTGGGTATCAACAGAGAGCCTACACCAACCTCGGGGGCTACAGCAGCAGTAACACTAACTACAGCTATAAGTAAACACCCGTTCAGGGCCGGAGCTTCTCTTCACAAGCTGACAGTGATCCCCTGGGGGTGGAGCTTCATCCTGGCTTTACTATACAGGAGAGTGGATCTTCTTCTCATCATCAAACCCCAGCCTTGTCACCCAGGAGCTTTATCTCTTACCACATGCATTATGAATCCAGAAGGTGGACTTTCCTCTGCTCCTATTCACTCAGTAGTTCTGTAGGCAGAGCTTGGTCCAGCTTGCCTAATAAAGACTGATTCATTTGTAGCTGGTGGTGGAGACTCGCTGCTCTGTTGAGTAAACAGTTATTGTGCACGTTGCTGTTTGGCTTTAGATTTTCTTCACTCTTCTCCTTATTTTTTGTGTTTTTGTTCATCAGTGTTGTTCTGGAGCATTTGCACGTCCTCGCTGCCGTGTCTACGTTAGTGCATCTTCATTAGCGTGTCCTCTGATAACCTCAGTGCTGATGCGAGTGATTCAGACTGACCATGTGAAAAGAGGAAGTGCTCCAGCCTGTTTGTCCTCTGAGAAATATTTCTTATTCTGTCCTTCCTTAGTGAGTGTGATGTCGAAACCACCACACTTACTAACATTAATGCCTTTAATTTTGATGGTAGAAATTTTAGTTTTGTTTCTCTTCCTTGTTTCTCTTCCTGTTTGTTTGAGTAACTGTGACTTTCATCTAAGCTTAACACTGACTGAATAAAATGTTTTCTATTTTTAAACCAAAACAAATTTTTTGTCAGTTTAATTTTTCAGCCTGTTACCTGCTGCAGTTACACTGTAAGACCCTGAAGCATGTTCCTACCATCTTCTGCCATTTTGTAGTCACTTATACACCAATCAGGCATAACATTATGACCACCTACCTAATATTTTGATGGTCTTCCTTTTGCTGCCAAAACAGCCCTGACCTGTCGAGGCATGGACTCCACTAGATCCCTGAAGGTGTGCTGTGGGATCTGGCACCAAGATGTTAGCAGCAGATCCTTTAAGTCCTGTAAGTTGTGAGGTGGAGGCTCCATGGATCAGACTTGTTTGTCCAGAACATCCCACAGATGCTGGATTGGACTGAGATCTGGGGAATTTGGAGTTCAGGTCAACACCTCAAACTGGTTGTTGTGGTCATCAAACCATTCCTGAACCATTTCTGCTTTGTGACACGGCGCATTATCCTGCTGAAAGAGACCACAGCCATCAGGGAATACCGTTTCCATGAAAGGGTGTAGATGGTCTGTAACACTGCTTAGGTAGGTGGTACGTGTCAAAGTAACATCCACATGGATACAGGACCCAAGGTTTCCCAGTAGAACACTGACCAAAGCAGGACACTGCCTCCGCCGGCTCGCCTTCTACCCAGTTCTGATGCTCACGTGCCCATTGTCAGTGCTTTTGGCGGTGCACAGGGGTCAGCACGGGCATCCTAACTGGTCTGCGGCTATGCGGCCCCATACACAACAAACTGTCCTGCACTGTGTATTCTGACCCCTTTCTATCAGAACCAGCATTAACTTCTTCAGCAGTTTGATCAACAGTAGCTGGTCTGTTGGATCGGATCACACGGTCCAGCCTTCTCTCCCCACGTGACCGCCCATGACCCTGTCTCCGGTTCACCACTGTTCCTTCCTTGGACCACTATTGATAGATACTGACCACTGCAGACCGGGAACACCCCACAAGAGCTGCAGTTTTGGAGATGCTCTGATCCAGTGGTCTAGCATCACAATTTGGCCTTTTGGTCAAACTCACTCAAATCTTCATACTTGTCCATTTTTCCTGCTTCTAACATCAACTTTGAGGACAAAATGTTCACTTGCTGCCTAATATATCCCACCCACTAACAGGTGCCATGATGAGGAGATACTCAGTCTTATTCACTTCACTGGTCAGTGTTCACAATGTTATGCCTGACCGGTGTACACACACACCATATCCCACAATACACTGTGGACTGTAGAGTGAACAGTGCATGTGACTAGTGGTTTAAGTTGGAACATGTTATCGTTGACTGATTACAAAATGTCATGTTCAAATTTACACCACTATACATGCTTTATAAATAATAAATGACAAATTAAACATAACATCCATACAGTGCAGACTTGGACAGTGGACGAGTTCTTGCTGTGATCGTGATGTCTGACAAATCCCATGAATGTAAATTAATCTTCATGCAGACATCATGCTAGTTTTTTAGGACTAAATTATTTTGACCTTCAGCAGTCACAAACAGATTACACACAAACACAGCTGTGTGTCAGAGTAGCAGCCGCATGGAAAATAAAGGTGTCGGTCACATGCCTGCTGATTCACACACACACACACACACACACACACACACAGGTTTTTATATAAAGCTGAAATAAGCAGAAGGTGAGGAATGTGTTACTACATTAAAGCTGAGAGAAGAGATGGTCAAGTCCATGCCACAGGTCAGTGAGATCCATTTCTATTACTCATCTTTCTAACTGTCCTTTCAGACTGTTGATTAAACACATGAGTGATTTACTGACATTCTGAAATCTATTCTTTGTGTTCAGGTGTATGTTGATGTCATAATTTTCAGGTGAAATTTACAGATTAAAATTAGAAACTGTTTAAGATTAATGACTGAATAAAACACAGGACAACTGTGTATAATGAGATTTTTAATAATAAGTATAATTATTAATAATATTTAAATAATATATAGTGTTTAATTCTGAATGATTAGGGATAAAGAAGACAAGTCTGTAATTATAACGAGTGTGTGTTTATAATGAGAATGTAGTCAAGCAATTTCCCTATCATTACTTCCTTTAATTATCACAGAACTGATCTAGAGAAAATGTAAAAATGTATTAAATGTCCAGTTAAAAGATTTTAGTAGTGTTTACTTTTATTTGTGTTTATTGTCATAATATAAAATAGAAGAAACTCTTACACTGTGATGAAATCATTAGTTATCAGTTTATTCAAATTTCACTCTGATCCTGTCAGTGTTTTCTAGGAGTTAATCTGTGTGTGTGTGTGTGTGTGTGTGTGTGAGAGAGAGAGAGAGAGAGAGAGAGAGAGGATAATAAGCAGATGAGTGGATTCAGCTGTGTGTGAGGACAGAAACATTTAAAAGAAGAAGTAATGTAGGATGTGTGTTTGAGGTGTAGAGCAGGAGGTTGAACAGGAAGGTTGTGGTGAGAGATTGGTGGATGGTGACCAACGCTTATTTGATTAGTCTCTAAATATTTTAGTGCTATACATTTGGGGGTTTTTTTTGGGTTATAAATCATTTTAATTTTGTTAATGTGAAAATATTTTGGTGTGAAATGTTGTGCTGTAGTTAAACTGAATGGTTTTAGTTGAGATGAAAACTTGCCTACTGTAATGTTTCTCTGCTCTTTACTGTCTTATATAAGCTAAGTTTCTAAATCTGATGGTGACCAGAGTGTGTCTCTCTCTGTAGATGGCTTCTCAGATGATCTCCATCCTGTTTATCTTGCTTCCTGTTTTCCTTTGCTCCCCTCCTTCATTTAGTGGCCTGGAAGCTGAGGGCAGTAAGTGTGGTTTTAACTCCTTTTACACTTAAGTACCTTAAGATTAAAAACTACATGTTTCTGACCAGCAGCATTTCATGTCATTTGCTCTGAATCTTTATGTAGTGTTGTGTAAGATGCTTTTGCAGAAACAGGAAGTTTGTGGGTTTTTGTTTTAGGTAAATATGCTTGTGTACAAAACTCTTGCAACTAGAATCTGTGATGAGGAAGGATATTGAATATTTTCCTTCTGCACAAAACTCTTTGCTCCTTGGCTATCTGTTTATTGGAGATGTTGATCTTCCACTTTCCCTGGTGTGATGTTTTTTGTCTTAAATGATTTTTCCTTTCAGAATGCATTGAAGGTGTATGTCTTGCATGCAGAAACTCAAATGTACTATAAATCTTTCCTTTTGTGGTGAGGGTGGTTTTTTTTTTTTTTTTTTAAAAATACAGCTAATCGATCATCTATCCGGTTCCTGGTAGTTGGAGACTGGGGTGGTTTGCCCAACGCACCTTTTGTCACGCCTGTTGAGTGGGCTACAGCACGGGAAATGGGCCGAACTGCTGAGCAGCTTGGAGCTGATTTTGTTTTAGCCCTTGGAGATAACTTTTATTACAGAGGTGTGAAGAGTGTAGATGATCCCAGATTTCAGGTGTGCACTTTCCATAAAAATTGTAAACCACTGATCACTTTAATATATTTAGAAATGCTCTTGAAATTTATGAACCCCAGATTAAGCTAATAACTTGTAAATGAATATTGTAGGATAACTATGCCTGAAGGGGGTGGGTGTGTGTGTGTGTGTGTGTGTGTGTGTGTATAATTACACACACTATATTGCCAAAAGTATTCGCTCACCCATCCAAATAATCAGAATCAGGTGTTCCAATCACTTCCATGGCCACAGGTGTATAAAATCAAGCACCTAGGCATGCAGACTGTTTTTACAAACATTTGTGAAAGAATGGGTCGCTCTCAGGAGCTCAGTGAATTCCAGCGTGGAACTGTGATAGGATGCCACCTGTGCAACAAATCCAGTCGTGAAATTTCCTCGCTCCTAAATATTCCACAGTCAACTGTCAGCTGTATTATAAGAACGTGGAAGTGTTTGGGAACGACAGCAACTCAGCCACGAAGTGGTAGGCCACGTAAACTGACGGAGCGGGGTCAGCGGATGCTGAGGCGCATAGTGCGAAGAGGTCGCCAACTTTCTGCAGAGTCCATCGCTACAGACCTCCAAACTTCATGTGGCCTTCAGATGAGCTCAAGAACAGTGCGCAGAGAGCTTCATGGAATGGGTTTCCATGGCCGAGCAGCTGCATCCAAGCCATACATCACCAAGTGCAATGCAAAGCGTCGGATGCAGTGGTGTAAAGCACGCCGCCACTGGACTCTAGAGCAGTGGAGACGCGTTCTCTGGAGTGACGAATCGCGCTTCTCCATCTGGCAATCTGATGGACGAGTCTGGGTTTGGCGGTTGCCAGGAGAACGGTACTTGTCTGACTGCATTGTGCCAAGTGTAAAGTTTGGTGGAGGGGGGATTATGGTGTGGGGTTGTTTTTCAGGAGCTGGGCTTGGCCCCTTAGTTCCAGTGAAAGGAACTCTGAATGCTTCAGCATACCAAGACATTTTGGACAATTCCATGCTCCCAACTTTGTGGGAACAGTTTGGAGCTGGCCCCTTCCTCTTCCAACATGACTGTGCACCAGTGACCAAAGCAAGGTCCATAAAGACATGGATGACAGAGTCTGGTGTGGATGAACTTGACTGGCCTGCACAGAGTCCTGACCTCAACCCCATAGAACACCTTTGGGATGAATTAGAGCGGAGACTGAGCGCCAGACCTTCTCGTCCAACATCGGTGTTCACAAATGTGCTTCTGGAAGAATGGTCAAAAATTCCCATAAACACACTCCTAAACCTTGTGGACAGCCTTCCCAGAAGAGTTGAAGCTGTTATAGCTGCAAAGGGTGGACCGACGTCATATTGAACCCTATGGATTAGGAATGGGATGTCACTTAAATTCATATGTGAGTCAAGGCAGGTGAGAGAATACTTTTGGCAATATAGTGTATATAATATGTATGTGAATAAGAGACTCAATTTGAATGTCTTTTTATAATCCCCCTCTGAAATGCTATCGTCAGACTGCTGTTAAGGTTCTGGTGGTTGCTTTTTCAGGCATTTCAGATTGTGACTTGCATTTTCTTTTGTAACCTAACCCTGGTTTTCAATCTCACTTTTACTGTTTTAGGAGACCTTTGAGAATGTCTACACTGCTAAATCTCTAAATATTCCATGGTATGTTGTTGCGGGCAACCATGACCATGCAGGAAATGTTCGTGCTCAGATCCAGTACAGCAAAATGTCCCAACGATGGTCAGACAACGTTTATTGTTTCCATTTCCACTTGTGTTGTCACTAGTGTATAGGAATTGTAGTTTTAAATTTCACTCTGAACTCTTAGGCATGCTTATACATGCAATCATGCAGTTCTATAATAAACCGAGTGTGTGTCTAAGGGTTGGGGGGTGAAAAGGAATGTCCTCTTCATGGTTTTGGCCACAGCATGATTGTTGGTGCCAGATGAGCTGGCCTGAGTTACTAGAACAGCTTGTTTGGAATTTTCAGATGTTTCAAAGTGTACTCAGACTGGTTTAATAAAGAGAACTTGTTAATGCAAGATCAATGGAATTTCTTAATTGGTTGTAGCTGAAGGGTTAAAGTAACCCAGATAACATCTGTACACTTGTGTTGAGAAAAGCATCTTTAAAGAACATGTCCAGCAAATGGGCTACAATGGCTTGAAATTTGAAACTGAGTAGAGGGGATGCCCTATCCAGTATTGGTATAGTATTCCTAAAATGTCAGTTAGGGTACGCTTTTGTTCATCCCCTCAAACGGCATGTGATCTACACACTTTCTAGCCTCTACTTTAGTGTAACTTCTGTCTGTCTTGCAGGAATTTCCCATATTATTATTATGAACTGAACTTCAACATCCCACAAACTGCTGCCACGCTGCAGGTGCTAATGTTGGACACGGTGCTTCTTTGTGGAAACACTGATGACTTCCAGGATGGAAAGCCAAGTGGACCCACAAGCAGTGTGTTGGCCAACCGGCAACTACTGTGGCTGCAGGAACGACTGCAACGCTCCACAGCTGACTTCCTGCTTGTAGCTGGTCATTATCCTGTCTGGTCAGTGTCCAAACATGGGCCCACTGACTGCCTGCTAAGAAGGCTTCGCCCCTTGTTGGTGAAGTACAAAGCCACTGCTTACCTGTGTGGACATGATCACAACCTGCAAGTAAGTTTATACACTTGCAGGAGCTTAAAATTGGGATGTAAGCAGGGTCTTGAGGGTTTGTCTGTTTATGATAACTCTATTTTTAAGTTCTGTACATTTGAAATCTTGTGCATAAGGTATCAATGTTTGGTGTAACCCTTTTGTGTGGCTTTAGTCCACTAACAATGCAATGGTAGCTTTGTGGATATGGCAATGCTCTACTGCTAAGAATTTAACCTTGCATCTGCCCTGCTCAGCCCTTGAGCAAGCCCCTTAACCCAAATCATTACTCATTTTTTGTGGCTGTTTCTCCTACAGCAGCCTTAATGAGTTGTTGAGGGAGAGATGAGTGGTCTTTGTAATTTAATTAAATCAATTCAAACTAAGTGAGTCTTAATACTTTTTGTTTTTCAGTACTTCAAGGAGTCCAGTGTTGGTTATGTTGTGAGTGGTGCAGGAAACTTCATTGACCCAGACATGAGGCATAGAAATTCTGTTCCTCGAGACTCTCTGAAGTTCTTCACCGGAAAATCATCGACACTTGGTGGCTTTGCTCACATGGAGGTTACTGACAAAAAACTGATTGTGACCTTCATCCAAGCGAGAGGAACGTCACTATTTCGCTCTGTGCTGCCTAAACGCAATTTGTAATTCAGATGTTTTAAAACTTAGTGCCTGCTGGTAACTGTTTCCAATCTTGTCTTTTATGAGTTTTAAAGCTTTAAATGCTTTCTAGTTTGTAATGTTTTATGTCTAATGAGATTAAATATATGGGTTTTTTTTTAATGCAATTAAATGAGCTTTAAGTGATGTGGTGTACCTTTTTTTTTTTTTTTTTTTTTTTTCTCCCCCCCCCTGCTGTTGGAATCTTTGGTGTGGTTCCTGTAGGGGTAATTCCATACTTGTATTTAGCTTGAAGCTATTCTAACTAATCTTCTATACCTGTTGTGATGGAATGACTTCTACACGATGCCCAAGGCTTAAGCTATATTGATTGGCTGTGAAGTCAAAATGTCTGGGTAGATGTGTCTTGCCTCATGCATATGTCTGAAATGTGCTAAGAGCTGGCTTTTTGCTATCTGGAGATAAGAGCAGGTGAAGTTGGCAGTTTGCTGAAGTCAAGAGTAGATTGGTTAAATATTTTATGGCAGTGTGAAATTGTTTAATTGTGCTTCAAAATCATTTTTACTTTTGTGTTCTCCCACTGATAGTTGATGACTGACTTTCACATTGCTCAGAACTGCAGCAGGGGAAAGTACTGAAGCTTATGAAGAGAACTGCTATAAATACACTGAGTTAATATAAGTGAACAGAGCAGGTGAGATTTGTTGTAAAACTTGTAATGAGTTTCTTTATCTGCTGATGGATTACAGGACTTCAGGAGTCACTGAACTTTTTCATCCCAGCAACAAAGAACATGAGATATATATTTATACATATACCCTATTACATATACTATCTTTTTTTTTTTTTTTTTTTCTGCCCATTAATTGAAGCAAAAACAAGCTGTGCAATGCAATGCCATCATAAGAGATTAATAAACAACCATCCCTGGAGTTTTATATAAAACTCAAAAATGAATTTTTACTCTAATTGCAGGCCAACAGACTGTCAGTTAAACTCAAACACCACCACAGGCACATCTACATTTACACTGGCCTCTGACTGGCAGATGAACTGAAATCGGACTCAGTCTAATGCTGCAGTGTGTCTCAGTTACTGCTGAGGATGTGCGTGCGCGCTCACACACACACACACACACACACACACACACACACACACACACACACACACACACACACACACACACACACACACACACACACACACACACACACACACAGACAGAGCACTTTAGACTCTCTGCTATTTCTGACCCTCCCTCTGCACTGCTGACCTTCACACTGGACAGCACTTCAACTAATGTGTACTGAGTCCTACATGTATGTTTTGTGTATATTGTGTTATGTGAACAGTACATCCTGTCAAGGTGTAAATGTGTATATCATCTGTTTACTTGTGTTTTAACTGCACAGCTTCAGAGAAGGCTGTCAGGAGATTCAACACCTGAGTTGAGGGATTTGTCCCAGCACACATTTCTCAGATCTCCAGAATAAGCAGAACATGTGTTTGTTGCGGCTAATAAATTCTACATGAAAACTATTTCAGGGAGCATTTCCCAGGACTTCTACTTATATAAAGAGAAGAAGAATGTTTCTAGGTCAGACTGTAAGATGTGAAAATCAGTAAAGTAAACAAAAAAAAACTTCAGAAATAATGACAGGATACACACACACACATGGTGCAGGATAGAGTATGATTCAGAGTTTGGGATGCAGTTCAAATATTCTCATCTCACAACACCTCAGTTTTTTATGACAGAGTGTCATGACAATAAAACAACTTTAGCGTGCACGTAAAACACATGCTTTATCTCAGTCACAGAACTGATGCAGGAATTTCAAATGAAATGTAAATAACAGCAGCAGGAACCTGACAGTAAAAACATCAACCTTTCAGGCTCGGGTTTAGTCACTTCTGTATATAAATAGCATCACAGCCACCGCAGCAGTGAAATACTGGAGGCTATTATGAATGCTCTTCTCGGCTGTTTGTGTAAATACTGGTAGTAACAGACCAAATAGGTAAAGAAAAACAATTTCTTAAGTTTGGGCTTCTGAACATTAGATCTCTTGCACCGAAAGCACTTATTGTTAATGAAATGATCTCAGATTATAGTTTCGACGCACTCTGTCTTACTGAAACCTGGCTTAGACCAAATGAATACATTGGTCTGAATGAGTCTACTCCATCAGGATATTCATATAAACATGAGCCCCGTCAGACAGGTCGTGGTGGTGGTGTTGCAACGATCTATAATAATTCTCTTACCGTTACTCAGAAAACAGGACCCAGGTTTAATTCCAAGTGCTTGTCCTTAATGTTGCACTCACAGACAAGCATAATAAATCCCTACTATATCTCGCTCTGGCCACCGTGTACAGACCCCCGGGGCCCTACGGTGTTTTTCTTAATGAGTTTTCACATTTACTCTCAGATCTTTTGATCAGTTTTGACAAAGTGTTAATTGTAGGAGACTTTAACATTCATGTAGACGATGCTAACGATGCGTTAGGACTCGCATTTATAGATTTACTAAATTCCTTTGGGGTTAAACAAAACATTAATAGACCAACTCATCGTTTTAATCATACACTAGACTTAGTTATATCACATGGGACTGATGTTACTGATATAACTGTTCTACCTCAAAGTGATGACATCACAGACCATCACCTCTTAGTGTACACTCTACCTGTAGAACATATTAGACACGTCTCTCCACGTTATAAACTTGGTAGAACTATAACTCCGACCACTAAAGACAGATTTACAAGCAATCTGCCAGATCTGTCTCAACTTCTTACTAGACCCCGAAATGCAGATGCAATAGATGAAGTAACCAACAGCATAGGCAATATTTTCACCAGCACACTAGACACTGTTGCCCCCATCCGACTAAAAAAGGTCAGAGATAAAACACCTGCACCACGGTACAATAGTCATACTCACACCCTCAAGAGAGCAACCCGTGACCTCGAGCCAAAGTGGAGAAAAACCAAATTAGAAGTTTTTAGAATTGCGTATAAAGACAGTCTGTCCAGCTATAGACAGGCTCTAAAAGCTGCTAGGGCTGAACATCTGAGCCATCTGATAGAAATAATCCAGAACAATCCCAGATTCTTATTCAATACAGTGGCTAGACTAACAAAGGATCAGATTTCTAGAGAGAGTATTTCAGCACAGTTTAGTAGTGAGGACTTTATGAATTTCTTCACTAAAAAAATTGATAGTATCAGGAACAAAATATTGGATGTTCAACCTTTGACGGCATCCGGTGATCCAGACCAGCTTATAGCTCCACACTTAAAGCTACAATGCTTTACCAGCATAAGGAAGGAAGAGCTAGTTAAACTTATCACCACGGCTAAACCAACAACGTGTTTGTTGGATCAAATTCCAACCAGATTGCTGAAAGAAGTGATACATGCAGCTGGAGAACCTCTTCTCAATATTATTAACTCTTCCTTATTTCTAGGTCATGTCCCAAAATCTCTTAAGTTAGCAGTCATTAAGCCTCTTCTTAAGAAACCGAAACTGGACCCTGATGAAATATCAAAAAAGCAGAAAAGCTAGATCGTGCATTCCTGACCTCCAGACTGGACTACTGTAATGCATTACTAGGTGTTTGTCCTGCATCTTCAATAAACAAGCTACAGTGAGTCCAGAATGCAGCCGCCAGAGTTCTTACCAGATCAAGAAAATATGATCATATAACCCCAATATTATCATCCCTGCACTGGCTACCTGTGAAGTTTAGAATTGACTATAAATTAGCTCTACTTACGTACAAGTCTCTAATTGGTTTAGCTCCCACCTATCTCTCCAGTCTTCTAACACGTTACAATCCACCACGCTCTTTAAGATCACAAAATTCTGGACTTCTAGTAGTTCCCAGAATATCAAAGTCCACAAAAGGGGGTAGAGCGTTTTCGTATTTAGCTCCAAAACTTTGGAACAGTCTTCCTGACAGTGTTCGGGGCTCAGACACAGTCTCCCAGTTTAAATGGAGACTAAAGACTTATCTCTTCAGCCTGGCATTCATTTAACACATCCCATAACCTTGTGCTCCAGTACATCTGATTAAATACACATTATCATCTAGTGCTGCTAATATTATGAACAGCAGCTACGCTAATGCTGTTCCATTGTTTCCCTTCTTCTACCCATCCCGAGGCATACAGAGACTGTGCTCCAGTGGCATCCGGAGATGGACCAGCTCCAGCCGGGTTCTGCTTGTGAGGATTGGGATATTCAACCCTAACCCTAACCCTAAGCGCTGTGGACAACAACCTCCTTATTGATTTACATAACCCTATACACATGCTGTATCTGCATCACACGATTGTCACCCAAATGAGGATGGGTTCCCTTTTGAGTCTGGTTCCTCTCAAGGTTTCTTCCTCATACCATCTAAGGGAGTTTTTCCTTGCCACAGTCGCCTCAGTCGCCTCAGGCTTGCTCACTTGGGATAACATCTAGGACTGTCTGTCTGTCTGTCTGTTTATATGTTTGTTGTTTTCTTATGTCGTTTCTCACGTAAAGCTGCTTTGAGACAATGCTCTTTGTTAAAAGTGCTATACAAATAAAATTGAATTGAATTGAATTGAATTAACTGGTTTCTGCAGTGTTTTAAGGAAATTGAGTGGTTTCTGTAATGGCTTCTAAGAGCTGTAGGGGTAATAATCCCATTGTTAAGGACAAACAACCAGGGCAAGTACAGATAGGAAGCTTTTCTTCTTTCCTCAAGCTAGAAAATAAAACATTTTTGAATAACATTTTGCAGATTGGATCATTACTCAAAGCGCACTAAATTTATCTGAAAATAAATCAGGGTTCAGTCTACTCCAGTACAGCCCTCATTACATCACAACACCACATGCCACAGAGACTACAACTAAACACCACATGCCACAGAGACTACAACTAAACACCACCATCTCTTAGCTAACACTGTCTTCAGATGCAGTATTCAGTCAGATACAGAGAGAAAACCACAGCTACAGAAAACCAGGATACACCAGCCAGTGGCTTTTATACAGATAAAGAAGAAAATGCAGATATAAAGAGTAGCAGAAGAATGTTCATAGGTCAGAGTATAAGATGTGAAAATCAGTAATGCAAAAAAAAAAAACAAGAAAACAGTGAAGACATTCAGAAATAATGATAGGGTGCAGACATACTCATACACACACACACACACACACACACACATATATGGGAGGCTGTCTGGGATGAAACACACTGAAGCACTTGTGCATTTACATTACACTACATTACATTAGACATGTGAAACACATGCCACACAAACATGTTTGTGCATACATACACTACTCACAAAAAATTAAGGATATTTGGCTTTTGGGTGAAATTTATGGAAAATGTAAAAAGTTCACACTACAGTGATATTATATCATGAAAGTAGGGCATTTAAGTAGAAGCTGCAATGGTGATTTCCTCATCTCAAACAATTTATTGAAACAAAAGCCAACAACAGTGGAGGGTATACCACAACAAAAAATCTCAATGTCTCAATAATCTGTCATGTGCCCTTGACCATCAATTACAGCTTGACCACGACGTCTCATGCTGTTCACGAGTCGACTTATTGTCTGCTGAGGCATGGCATTCCACTCTTCTTGAAGGGCGGCCCTCGGGTCATTGAGGTTCTGGGGTGCGGGGTTACGAGCCTCTACACGGCGACTCGGCTGATCCCAGAGGTTTTCTATGGGATTCGGGTCTGGAGAAAGTGCAGGTCACTCCATTTGAGGTACCCCAGCCTCCAGCAGCCGTTCCCTAATGATGCTCCTCGATGAGCTGGAGCATTGTCGTCCATGAATTAGGCCTGTGTCGTTCATGCAGGGGCACAATGACTGGATTAATGATGTTATTCAGGGAGTATTGTCTTGTCACTGTACCATTCACAAGATGTAGGTCAGTTCTGTATTGAGTGGACACACCTGTCCAGACTGTAACACCACCACAACAATGGCTGATGCATAGCGCTCTCCTTGACGTCTCCAACATCGTTGGCGGCCATCATTTCTGCTCAACGTGAATCGACTTTCATCAGAGAACAGCACTGAGGCCCACTGGTCCCTCGTCCAGTGTAAATGCTCCCTGGCCCGACGCCTGTGCCTGGTGGTGTGGTCAGGTGCCCTTGCAGGTCGTCTAGCACACAGACCACGCTGATGTAAACGGTTTGGAATGGTCTGACGTGACACTTGGGTTCCTCTCACCTCCCTTAAATGTGCCTGGAGTTGAGTGGCATTCATCATCCGGTTCCGCAGGGCACTGTTCACAATGAAGCGGTCATCAACGTGGGATGTGGCCAAAGGACGTCCACTTCTATGCCTTTCTGTGCCTCTTCCAGTCTCTCTGTATCTCTGTCCCAACCTGCTGATGACACTCTGTGACACTCTAAGCTCAGTGGCCACTTCCCTCTGAGAACATCCTGTTTGAAGCCTCACAATGGTGAGGTTCTGTTGATCAGTTGTTAGGTGTGGTCTTGGTCTCATGATGTCAAAATGTGAACAGCATGATGAAGAGGACTGTTTAAATACCAATTCTAATGGAACCAGAAAATTTATTGGTGGATTCATGGATCAAACACCAGTTGTGAATTTTGCCGTTAAGCACCTTGTTAGAGAACAGCAAGTTCTGCAGAAAGTACTGAAACACTGAACAGTTGGACATGTGCATTCAGAAGGGTAGAGAAGGTCAAATTAAGTTCACCTGGAAAGGTTATAGTGCATTTTAGGTGCATCCTGAAATTTCACCCGAAAGCCAAATATCCTTAACTTCTTGTGAGTAGTGTGTATGAAACAAGCTTATAGAACATCCTTACATACACACTATATTGCCTATGTACTGTTGCACCTGCACGTATATAGTGCACTCACGTGTGGAAACACAAAATCAATTTTCAGTGTGAATGGAAGTCATTTCATTGTACCCGGAAGTTTCCATGAAGTATGTAAAAATGAAGTATTTGTTGTTATTTGTTACAATAGGCTTGTTTGTCTGTGATCACTTACGTGTTATTGGTAACTCTGACTATTTTTTTAACCTTCTTTCCCGTGTCCTTCAGTGCATAGAATGTTTGCAAACTGACCCTGCAATCTCCTACTTTACTGAACTAGAGCACCATGCACAGACAGTTCATTCAATTACTAATGTAGTGTCGTGTGGGAGGCCAGAGATCTGAAGAATGTATTATTGTTCTGGAGTCTTTATCATAATCTCAATTTAATTTTGCAGCAGTTTGACAGCCAAATACTACAAGGAACAGAAAATTGCATGGTCCCACTAACAGCTCACAGTGGCACTGCTGGTCACCTGAGGTATGATTTGACAGTGGATCAGATCAACCACTGCTTGGATCTGGGTTATAGCTGGCAGGGAATATCTGCACTGTTTGGAATAGATCGGTGAACATTATTTCGTCACAGGCAACGTCTTTCTATCCCATCAGTTGATCACTCAGATGAGAATCTGATGTTAACCAATTAAGCAAATTCTAGGGAACACTCCAAATGCTGGTGAACCATATATGAGGGGAAGCCTTTGCTCAAGGGGATTCTGCATTCAGCGGTGGAGGGTCCACCAAACCCATCAGGAAATCGACCCTGTTGGACGATGCTTTCGAAGAAGGCAAGCCACTGACCGCAGAATTTACTGCAGAATTTACAGTGTGGGCGGTCCCAATGAATTATGGTATGTTGTAAATTAAATATTCTAAAAAAGGTGAGGAGTTTAATAATCATCCATTGCATTTCCTCTTTTGACAGGCACATCGATGGAAACCATAAATTGGTTAGATTGAGGATGGTGATCCATGGATGCATAGATGGGTATAGCCGTACAATCATATACCTCGACTGCTTAAATGACTGCTTCCAGTGTTTTGTACCTGTTCCAAAGAGGGGTTCACAACTTTGGACTGCCTTCAAGAGTCAGATCTGTTCATGGCATGGAGAATATTGAGGTTGCTTAATTCATCCTGAGCAGAAGAGGCCTGTTCAGTGGGAGCATCATAGCAGGATGTATTGGTAAAGGATAGAGTGGCTTTGGGCTAAACTGAACCGTGTAGTGTCGTACTATTTCTCAGACTTGTTCAGTTTCATGGAGAATCAGTTTATTCTTGATTCACTGTCTGAACTGCACCTGTTTGCCTTACATTTTGTTTACCTGCCATGAATACAAAGGGCTGTCAGGGAATTCACAAACCAGTGGAATAACCACGCTCTGTCTACAGAAAGACACATGACACCTTTGCAGTTGTGGTACAGAGGAGTGATTTGTCATACTGGACAGAATAACATGGCTGTGAATAGTGTATTTGATGCAAATGACGTTTCAAATAATGTTGACACTGGGACACTATCAGCAGATGCGCTCAGCAGCCAAATTGAGATTCCTGAAAACACTTTTCAAGTATATGACACTACTCTGAATGAAATCCACCTGACATTTGATCCTTTACAAGATGATGGTAATCACGGAATTGACATTTTCGTGGCTCTTGTAAATTTTCTTGAAATGAGACTTTTTTTGCAAGTACCTTAAACTAAAAGTGTTCATATGCAGAAGTGTTTTGTCTTTTTAATGTACTATGTTGAATAGAGTTTATAAATAGATACATTCAAAATACACAAGGAAAATATCATGTTCATTAAGTTGATAATTGCTTATTTCACCATAAAATAAAGATCACAGTCACGTTTATAAAAACAAATACAAAAAAACACTACAGGTCAAAAGTAGTAATCACGTTTGAACAAACCACTATTAGTCAAATAACAACTAAAGTGCATTAAGACCAACAAAAAAACCCTTTCTGAGAAGGCTACCTCATTAACTGAGGTTATACACTTCTGAACTACCATAATGAAAATGAATAAGTGCACTTATGAGGCATGGATGTAAACTTAAACAGTACAGTGTGCCTCTACCACACCCACATTCTTACAGTCTAAATAAAATAGTCTTCACAGAAGTATTCTGCTTCTCTCATTAACTGAAGTAATTATTCACTTGTAAGCTACAGTACTGAAAATGCTAAATAATACAGAAATAAGTGCAATGATGTAAACTGAAACAGGACAGTGTGCCTCTACCACAACCACATTCTTACAGTACGTGTAAAAATTAATTCAGCATACAATAGTCTTCACAAACATTCCTGCAGTACTGTGAACTCAACAAAACACAGCAAGAAATGGGTTCATGCATCTCCTCCATTCCAAAACCCTTTGGATTCCAAAGTCCATGTCAAACTCATAAGTTTTGTGGATGGGGAGTCGAAGGCAGTTGATGAAGGGTTAGGGTTAGATATCTTGGGTTAGGGCTTGGATATCTTCCTTCATTATGAAGGAATTCTAGAGAGGGTTGAGGAGAAAAGCCAATGGGTGGCACCACATTTGATCCTGCTGCAAATGTTAAAATGTTCTCCAGCTTTCTTCCTCTGATGGAAATGTAGTATAGAAAAGATGAAAAATGTTGGTAAGATCAATAACTAATACTGTATGCAGTGGCTTACACTAAACACTAACCGACAAGACAGGCAACTGGTGAATACAGTTCACAATGGATATACTTTATAGGTTTGATTCCCTTAAGGAACAAACATACTGACAAAAAACAAAACAAAAAATGCACTACTGTTTAAAAGTTTGGATTCAGTAAAATTTTATTTTTTTTATTTATCAAATTTGCATCTGTTTGACCCAAAACACAGTAAAACAGTAATTACAATTTAATTGCTTTCTATTTAAATGTACACTACCAGTCAAAAGTTTGGATGTTGATGTTGACAGTGTTTTTTGTTTAGGGATTTATTTTCTACATTCTAGAACAATCCTGGAGATTTCAAAACTATGAAATAACACACATGGACTTCAGTAATCCATATGTAATGACAACAAAAACCAGTCAGTTGTTATTTTAAGACACGAAGGTCAGGTGTTCTGGAATAGTTCTTGCAAGAACAGTATTGTCAAGTGTATTTGCAAAACCCATCAAGCCCCATGATGAAACTGGCTCACATGAAGACCATCCCAGTAAAGCAAGACCAAAACTGACCTCTGCTGCAGAGGAGAAGTTCATTTAGAGTCACCAGCCTCAGAAATCACCAATTAACAGCACCTCAGATTAGAGGCGTTATGAAGGCTTTACAGAGCATCAGTAGCAGACATATCTCAATATCAACTGTTCAAACGACATTATTGTGGATTTCGGCCGCCTTCAGCATTGTTTTACAATGTAGAGAGAAATAAACATCAGGAAACACCATGGGATTAGAAGGTGTGTCCAAACTTTTCACTGGGAGTGTAGATAATAAAATGCATTCCCTGTGATGATCAAAAAACATCAGTGTTGAAAACAGTTTTGCTGCTTCAGATTTATGTGGAAACTATGATCCTTTTTTCAGGATAGTTTGATAAATAAGAAAATGAAAAGAACAGCATCTATTCAAAACATAAATCTTTCTAACAATATGCAGTATGTACAGTACTATTCAAAAGTTTGGTCAGTATTTTTATTCAGCAAACCTGTTAAATTGATAAAAAGAAATAGTAAAGAGGTTACAAAAAGATTTATACTTTGAATAGTTGCTGTTCTCTAACTAACTGTTCTCTATTCATCAAAAAATCCTCACAAACGTATCACAGAAAATTCAGCTTTACAACACAATAAATTACAGTTTAAAGTACATTCAAATACTAAACTTATTTTAAATAATAATAATAATACTACACAGTATTACTCTATTTTGGGTCAGATGAAGGTAAAAAATACAATGATCCCAAACTTGTGAGTGGCAGTGTACCTCCCCTCTCACGTTTCAAACATCTCTAACAAACATCAGTTACTGGTGTCCGACAGTATTCTAAAATAACCTAAAGCTTATACCACTAAAGATGCCCACCTTCAGTGTCCTGCAGGTAATCTCTCCAATAGGCAACCACTCGGTTCTCATCTGCCCATGCATTGCTCCCTGTCTCTGACCATCTGATTTCAAACAGTGCGTCCATGATGTCTGCTGTTAGGTTCCTTGGTCTGTAGCAGAGGGCATCACGAAAAGCCTCTGGATGTTGCTGGATCTTCTGGAGCACTCCAAGAGTCTTCAACCCATCTCTAAACCTAAGTATACAGAATCGAGACAGAAAAAATAATCCAACACTCCACTATTTAACAGTATTCCTTTAAGCCCTTGACATTATTGCTTTTTTTATTTCAATGGATAGACAGACCTAAGTGGTGAACCTACAGATTAGCTAAAATAATTTTCAAAATAACTTGCAAAAATCACATATTGTGTATTCGGTGTCCAGTTACCTTTGCGAGACGGTCTTTTGCACGAGAGTAAAGGCATGGGTGGATTCAACAACAGCTGGAAAGCCTTCCAGTATGAGCTTGCACTGGAGAAGCTGTTCTTTGGTTGCCCCATTTGTGCTTCCTCGAGACTTTACTCTATCAGTTTGGGTGTGAACTCCACCCATGATGACAGTCTGAGCAAAAGAAGAGGATTCCTTGGCCTTTCTCCCGTCGGAAATGCAAGTGTTGGGACTAATCCACCTCCCTTGAGTATGTGCATTAAGGACGAGAGTCAGCAGGCCAGGGTGCTCAGAGTTTTCTTCAGAGTTACTGAATGTGTTCACTTGAGTCCTCAGGTCATTGGTGGAGCCCTGATGCTTGTGTTGTTAGGAGATTTGTGCCAATGTAATGATCGTTTGCCTGTCCAGATGCTCCAATCGTCAGAAGCGCCCATTGGAAAGCTTGTGGACTACAGGAGTGTGGGTGATTTTGCGAGAGAGTTGGTCAATCGAAAGGCATTCAGCTATCCCAACAATTTTGGAAGGGCTCTACAAATCGTGTGGTGTTGACGTTCACCACTGTGTGGAACCCGGCCTGTCTTCCTTCAAGTTTTTCCCATGAATGAAGTTCTGGGACATCAACTGGAACCAGAAGGCCAAGTGGAATTGGAAGGAGTTTGTGAAGCTCACAAAACCATGTGAAGTTCTATCGTTTAGAGCAGGAGTCCCCAACCTTTTTTGTTCCATGGACCGGTTTGACAATGGTCCACTTTTCTGAGGCCTGGGGGAGGAGGGGGGAAGTAATTTAAATATGCACATGTACATGTTACAATTTATATTATGCACTTTCAATAACTATTACGTTATTAGCACACCATGTAGCCAGAACTCACCATGTAGCAGAATCAGTGGGAGCCCCGACTTTGTTTCCCTGCAACTAGATGACCCCATCTGGGGGTAATGGGAGACAGAGACACTCAAAGTGTGTTCCTTATGTCCAGTCTACTCCGTAATCTTCTTGTGGTTGCTGTCACTGCAGAAAACCCCGCTTCACAAATGCAAGGAGGGTTAAAGTTGTCTCAAACAGAGTTTTAAGGCCACCATCATTTGCAATCTCAATCAGCTGATCTTCTAGCAGGGTTAAAGTTTATTCACCCGGCTTGTTCACAAAGGGGTTGTGGATCCATTCCTTCCCCATCCGGGGGTCTTTTGTGGTTGGGAAGTAACGCTCAAACTCTTTTGAAAGCTGCCACAGGTGATCACGCACCAGTTGGGTGAATGAAGGCCTCAGCTCAATCTCTTCCATAATCCCGGCCAATGTGTGAAAGATGTCAAAAATCCCTGTGTTCACTTGCCGTCCCCATAATTCCAGTATGGCTTTGAATGCAGCAATCTTATCTGCCGTCATTTTCCCCAGAAGTGAGAGATTGAGTTTGTTGAGCAGGTTGAATATGTCACACAAGTAAGCAAGTAAGTGGGTTTTGCGACCCATTCTGTGTTAGTGAAATGCGCTGCCAGTGGTCACTATTTTTCTAAAAGAAATCTCTGGAGTGGCTCTCATACCTCAAAAACTCTAGCCAGCGATCTGCCTTTAGAAAGCCATCTCACTCATGTCCTCTGCTATTTCATCAATTCGTCTTGTTACGGTGCTAGCCGAAAGAGGAATGTTTGCTAACTTTTTAATTGCGGCCTCTCCAAAAAGTTCACCGCAAATGTCCTTAGCAGCAGGAAAAATCAACTCTTCTCCAATAGTGAAGGGCTTCTTGGCTTTAGCAATGCGGTTAGCCACTAAAAATGATGCTTTCAGCACAGACACATTTGTTGAAGTGGTGCGCCTCAATAATTAGCGTGATCGTCACTATTTATTATTATTATTATTATTATTATTATTATTATTATTATTCCGTTTCCTACTAGTCCTAAACGGTAATAGCTAAAATTCTGGTTCCAACACTAAAATGTTCATCATGTGTTTCTTAAGTGTGCTATTACTTTTCATGTTGAAAAGTATTGTAGTTTATTTTATATTAATTTTAAATGCGATCGTTACGGACTTCACTTCCTGGTTTCCGCACGGGCATTTAAGGAGAGCGCGCACAGTTCGGCTTTTCTCTGAGATTTTCGGGAGCTGTCGTAAACAAGCATGTAAAACATTACTAGT
Source organism: Hemibagrus wyckioides (assembly GCF_019097595.1). Taxonomy (NCBI): domain Eukaryota; kingdom Metazoa; phylum Chordata; class Actinopteri; order Siluriformes; family Bagridae; genus Hemibagrus; species Hemibagrus wyckioides. The sequence goes on along the minus strand of NC_080720.1, from coordinate 34,196,009 downwards.
CCTAAACAGTAATAGCTAGAAACATGGTTCCTACGCTAAAATGTTGCCCATGTTATGCTTATGTGTGCTATTGCTTTTCATGCTGATACGTATTGTAGTTTATTTTATATTAATTTGTACATGCATTTTTCACGGACTTCACGTCCTGGTTTCCGTACAGTTCGGTCTTTCTCGGGCATTTTCGGTATGTGCTGTAAACGCATCTGTAGATGTCGTAAACAAGCATGTAAAACATTACCAGTCCTAAACGGTAATAGCTAGAAACATGGTTCAACGCTAAAATGCTGCTTAGGTGTGCTATTAGTTTTCATGCTGATAAGTATTATAGTTTTTATATGGATTTGTAAATGCGTGTGTGTGTGTGTGTGTGTGTGAGTGTGTGAGTGTGTGAGTGTGAGTGTGTGAGTGTGTGTGTGTGTGTGTGTGTGTGTGTGAGACGTCAGCTAGAGTGAGTAAAGAGGTTTGTTTTTTTAAGTCGTATCATCTTTAAACTGATATTTAAGCAGAACACACACGCTGGTTCGTTTAGACTTCATATTTTAACTGTAACTTTATTTTGTGTTTATTATTCGATAATTTTTTGCAATAGTTTAAGCATGTATAGTTTTATATATGTAACGGAGGCTCGCGCTAGGTGCCGTGCAGCGAGTTGTATGAAGCATGTTTCCTTGCTTTCACACCCTTTACTCCACTGATCTCAGGAGTATTATAAGCTGCACTTTAGCTTATTTGTTAGCGCGCCCGTGCTTAAGTGTGCTATTACTTTTCATGCTAATAAGTATTATAGTTTATTTTATATGCATTTTAAATGCATTACGGACTTCAGACCGCTAGTGTGTGTGTGTGTGTGTGTGTGTGTGAGTGTGTGTGTGTGAGTGTGTGTGTGAGTGTGTGTGTGAGTGTGTGTGTGAGTGTGTGTGACATCAGCTAGAGTAAGGGAGGAGTTTTTTTTTTTTAATTATTCGATCATGTCTTGCAATAGTTTAAGCAACATATTCACAATCACACTCGCATTTTCTTCTGGAAATGCAGCATTCTAGTTAAAATTAATATATATATATATATATATATATATATATATATATATATATATATATATATATATATATATATATATGAACCCTATTGAAAACCTCTGGAATGTCATCAAGAGAAAGATGGATGGTCACAAACCATCAATAAAGTACTCAAAGTAATATGAAAAACTGGTGGAGAGCGTGCCAAAATACATCACATCAGGGTTATTCCACCATATATATATATATATATGTGTGTGTGTGTGTAAAATTACAAGTTTTATTAAAACAAACTACAGGCAAAAAAACACAAACATCATAACATTTTAAAGAAAAAAAAACCCTCAAAAAAAAAGAAGTTTTTTTTAACCTAGCCTCTAGCTTTACACAAGTAAGTGTAATGCTAGTGCCAGTCCCAAGCCCGGGTAAATGGGGAGGGTTATGCTGAGTTAGTGGTTTTGCTGAGTTAGTGAGTTTTCTGACGTTGGAGCGTGATTTTGTAGTTCACACAATTTGGAGTGGACTTCTTCAGGAGTTTGGACTTGGGCTTAGGATTAGGGTTAGATACAAATGGGAAGGCCAGGCCAGGCCAGGCCAGGCCAGGCCAGGCCAGGCCAGGCCAGGCCAGGCCAGGCCAGGCCAGGCCAGGCCAGGCCAGGCCAGGCCAGGCCAGGCCAGGCCAGGCCAGGCCAGGCCAGGCCAGGCCAGGCCAGGCCAGGCCAGGCCAGGCCAGGCCAGGCCAGGCCAGGCCAGGCCAGGCCAGGCCAGGCCAGGCCAGGCCAGGCCAGGCCAGGCCAGGCCAGGCCAGGCCAGGCCAGGCCAGGCCAGGCCAGGCCAGGCCAGGCCAGGCCAGGCCAGGCCAGGCCAGGCCAGGCCAGGCCAGGCCAGGCCAGGCCAGGCCAGGCCAGGCCAGGCCAGGCCAGGCCAGGCCAGGCCAGGCCAGGCCAGGCCAGGCCAGGCTGTGCCAGGCCAGGCCAGGCCAGGCCAGGCCAGGCCAGGCCAGGCAGGCCAGGCCAGGCCAGGCCAGGCCAGGCCAGGCCAGGCCAGGCCAGGCCAGGCCAGGCCAGGCCAGGCCAGGCCAGGCCAGGCCAGGCCAGGCCAGGCCAGGCCAGGCCAGGCCAGGCCAGGCCAGGCCAGGCCAGGCCAGGCCAGGCCAGGCCAGGCCAGGCCAGGCCAGGCCAGGCCAGGCCAGGCCAGGCCAGGCCAGGCCAGGCCAGGCCAGGCCAGGCCAGGCCAGGCCAGGCCAGGCCAGGCCAGGCCAGGCCAGGCCAGGCCAGGCCAGGCCAGGCCAGGCTGTGCCAGGCCAGGCCAGGCCAGGCCAGGCCAGGCCAGGCCAGGCCAGGCCAGGCCAGGCCAGGCCAGGCCAGGCCAGGCCAGGCCAGGCCAGGCCAGGCCAGGCCAGGCCAGGCCAGGCCAGGCCAGGCCAGGCCAGGCCAGGCCAGGCCAGGCCAGGCCAGGCCAGGCCAGGCCAGGCCAGGCCAGGCCAGGCCAGGCCAGGCCAGGCCAGGCCAGGCCAGGCCAGGCCAGCCAGGCCAGGCCAGGCCAGGCCAGGCCAGGCCAGGCCAGGCCAGGCCAGGCCAGGCCAGGCCAGGCCAGGCCAGGCCAGGCCAGGCCAGGCCAGGCCAGGCCAGGCCAGGCCAGGCCAGGCCAGGCCAGGCCAGGCCAGGCCAGGCCAGGCCAGGCCAGGCCAGGCCAGGCCAGGCCAGGCCAGGCCAGGCCAGGCCAGGCCAGGCCAGGCCAGGCCAGGCTAGGCTAGGCCAGGCCAGGCCAGGCCAGGCCAGGCCAGGCCAGGCCAGGCCAGGCCAGGCCAGGCCAGGCCAGGCCAGGCCAGGCCAGCTAGGCCAGGCCAGGCCAGGCCAGGCCAGGCCAGGCCAGGCCAGGCCAGGCCAGGCCAGGCCAGGCCAGGCCAGGCCAGGCCAGGCCAGGCCAGGCCAGGCCAGGCCAGGCCAGGCCAGGCCAGGCCAGGCCAGGCCAGGCCAGGCCAGGCCAGGCTGTGCTGTGCCAGGCCAGGCCAGGCCAGGCCAGGCTGTGCCAGGCCAGGCCAGGCCAGGCCAGGCCAGGCCAGGCCAGGCCAGGCCAGGCCAGGCCAGGCCAGGCTGTGCCAGGCCAGGCCAGGCCAGGCCAGGCCAGGCCAGGCCAGGCCAGGCCAGGCCAGGCCAGGCCAGGCCAGGCCAGGCCAGGCCAGGCCAGGCTGTGCCAGGCCAGGCCAGGCCAGGCCAGGCCAGGCCAGGCCAGGCCAGGCCAGGCCAGGCCAGGCCAGGCCAGGCCAGGCCAGGCCAGGCCAGGCCAGGCCAGGCCAGGCCAGGCCAGGCCAGGCCAGGCCAGGCCAGGCCAGGCCAGGCCAGGCCAGGCCAGGCCAGGCCAGGCCAGGCCAGGCCAGGCCAGGCCAGGCCAGGCCAGGCCAGGCCAGGCCAGGCCAGGCCAGGCCAGGCCAGGCCAGGCCAGGCCAGGCCAGGCCAGGCCAGGCCAGGCCAGGCCAGGCCAGGCCAGGCCAGGCCAGGCCAGGCCAGGCCAGGCCAGGCCAGGCCAGGCCAGGCCAGGCCAGGCCAGGGCCAGGCCAGGCCAGGCCAGGCCAGGCTAGGCCAGGCCAGGCCAGGCCAGGCTAGGCCAGGCTAGGCTAGGCCAGGCTAGGCTAGGCTAGCTGTGCCAGGCTAGGCTAGGCTAGGCCAGGCTAGGCCAGGCTAGGCTAGGCTAGGCCAGGCTAGGCTGTGCTAGTGCCAGGCTAGGCTAGGCCAGGCTGTGCTGTGCTGTGATGTGCTGTGATGTGCTGTGCTGTGATGTGATGTGATGTGCTGTGCTGTGATGTGATGTGATGTGCTGTGATGTGCTGTGCTGTGCTGTGCTGTGATGTGATGTGTTGTGCTGTGCTGTGCTGTGATGTGTTGTGCTGTGCTGTGATGTGATGTGTTGTGCTGTGCTGTGATGTGCTGTGCTAAGCTGTGTTGTACTGTGCTGTGCTGTGTTGTGCTGTGCCAGGCCAGGCCAGGCCAGGCCAGGCCAGGCCAGGCCAGGCCAGGCCAGGCCAGGCCAGGCCAGGCCAGGCCAGGCCAGGCCAGGCCAGGCCAGGCCAGGCCAGGCCAGGCCAGGCCAGGCCAGGCCAGGCCAGGCCAGGCCAGGCCAGGCCAGGCCAGGCCAGGCCAGGCCAGGCCAGGCCAGGCCAGGCCAGGCCAGGCCAGGCCAGGCCAGGCCAGGCCAGGCCAGGCCAGGCCAGGCCAGGCCAGGCCAGGCCAGGCCAGGCCAGGCCAGGCCAGGCCAGGCCAGGCCAGGCCAGGCCAGGCCAGGCCAGGCCAGGCCAGGCCAGGCCAGGCCAGGCCAGGCCAGGCCAGGCCAGGCCAGGCCAGGCCAGGCCAGGCCAGGCCAGGCCAGGCCAGGCCAGGCCAGGCCAGGCCAGGCCAGGCTCAGGCCAGGCCAGGCCAGGCCAGGCCAGGCTAGGGCTAGGCCAGCTAGG